>NW_015113005.1:207047-256116 GCF_001443285.1 Poecilia latipinna
AAAGTTTTCTTTTTTTAAAGGTTTTTACCCCCCCCCCCAACCCCCCAAAAAAAAAAAAAAAAAAATTTAAAAAAAAAAAAAAAAAAAAAAAAAAAAACCCTGGAGTCCTGAAACATCCTGCAAATGATTTCAGGCAGAAAAGACCTTCCTCCCAGTCCAAACTTACCATCTAAAATGTGAGAAGTGAAGAAAGTAGCACCTCACACCACATATGTAGGTAAAATTCTCATGCATACTTTATAAATTTGAATGTACCAGTGGTTTAGCGGACAAGAGAGACCAACCTCAGAGAAATGTACACGAGCTAGTTAACTATTTAGGCTGTTCTGCTCAGATAGTTTGTTATTGATTTCATCTTTACATCATCATATAAAGATGAAATCTCGAATACCTACTGTAATTTTCAACAATTATTTTACAATGAACAAGGAGTGTCATTTTATTTTTTAGTGACCATGCTATGACAAGCCATGTCTTTTACACCTTTGAATCTTCAAAAACAGTCGGATTTATGTTTTTCAGGCAGCTGACTAGCAGTGTTCAGCAATTAATTGGGATTCTTCTATGGTTCATAGAGTTAGAGAGAACTCTGGTCATTGCTGTACTTTTTAACTTTTCAATAAAGAGATGTTTTTGTGGCAAGAATGATAAGATGGAAAATTTGACGAGGTATTTAGAGGTTTTCTTTTTTTTTTTTTTAAATATAACCATGTACTGGTAACATGCTCATGCCTAAAAGTGTTTTTTCCAAGTGTTAAATCACATGTTGAGCTGTGGTTAAAAAATATATATATTTTCCTATTTTTAATCTATATTACTTTTGGTAAGGGTTTATCGTCAGCCATACTATTTTGCTCGATTTAGTCATGCTTTGCCTCCATCGGAAGAGAGCATACTTTAAATGCCGCTTTGTTGCTGAGGTTTACAGAGCTGAATTCCCATATTGCGCGTAATATCCACACACAGTTATCCAATTGCCTGGGAACATATTGATTGAGACAGCACTTAAACCACAATAGACACAGGAGCAGACCCCACCAGTACCACAAAGTTAAAATGAAAAAAAAAAAAAAAAAAAAAAGTTTTATTTTCCATTTTATGGAGTCTCATTTCCGTATTTCTCAAAAGTGGTTCTCCTGAAGGAACGCGCCGCCTCCACCGTATCGGTTCCGCTCCCCGTTAGGGTTTACAGAGAGCCATATATGTACTGTTACGGGAAGGTTAATGGCTTTTAAGGACCGCAGCACAGCTTTAAATCCACAGCATTTAAATCAATGAATGGCAACTCCACCAAGTGTATACGCAACACACACAAACGCGGAGCTCGTGGCAAAATCTCCAACCCCCATATGCTTAAAGAGGGACGACAAAACCTGTCAACGTTTACAATCTTAAAAGCCTAATGAGCGGAAGTAACCATAGCAATTTAGTGAAAAGAACATCAAAGACTAGGGAGCAACTATTTAGGCAGCCTGTATTCATGCATAATTAGCTTTGAAAATGCCACTACAGGAGCCTGCTACTCCCTGTTCTTAATTAGTTTTTATCCTTAGTCTGAAATGAGCGGTAAACAAAGCCATCAGATTAAAAATATGCCTTTCTTCCCGAGACAACGACATTGTCACTAGTTGAGACAGGCATTTCCTGTGCACAATTGTCCCCAGAGGAATGAGTGGCAGTGTCCCTGTTTTTAACAAAGCCTAAACCTGTGGTTGTGTCAAGACAATCATCCTTCATAAAAAAAACCCCAAAAAAACATATTGGAAGAAGTAAACAAAAGTACGTTAAAGATCTACGCAAGGAATTAGTTTGCGAAATGAGGAGAAACATTATTTGGTGCCCAAATATTCTAAATACATTTCTCTATTTTGATACCTGTCAGCTTCTGATGAATCACCACAACGTTCTTCTTTTTTGCATCTCTACAGGCAAATTTTATTGTATTTTTGTTTGTTTGAAATGTTTTGATTGTAGCATGAATTGCTCGTGGCCTGATTCTGAGAAGCCAAGTTAGAGTAACAAGTCTTTATTTCCATCTGGCATGTGGTATTGATTGCAACAGCGAGAAGGAAGGACCCGTCTCATCATTCTCCAACAAAAATGTACAATTTCAGGCTTTTGAAAAAAAAAAAAAATTGTTGTCTTTTTCTTCTCCACATATTAAATTGCTTAGACTTGGTTTCAAGCAAAAAAAGAAAGAAAGAAAAAAAAAAAAAACTTATGCGTGTTCACAGCTGCCGCTCTTGCTCCAGGAAGAGTGAGCTAATTTTTTGGCTCCGTCAGGGTTTTCTTTTTTTAGTTTTTGATGGAGAAAATGGTGGACTTCAATAATGTAAAGCCTGTTATGGACAAGAAACTGTGTGACCAAGAGCTGAGGAAGGAGGCAGCTGACCAAGTGAGGATGCATGGAATGATGCATGATGGGAGATGGAGCCCAGTGGTTGAGGACAGGAGATGGACACCTTTGCTCTACATGGTTCCAACAGCTGCAGTGAGTTTTTTTTAGCCTCAGTGAGAATAAAGATTACTAATCAGCTTTATGATAGGATTCAGAAAGACATATTCTGACTGGCAAATTCCCAGATTAGTATTTTGACGTAGACCGCCAATCATCAGCTAGCAGCCAGATGGTTACCAAGGAAACAGAACAAAGTTCTGGTGGACAGGCATTGCTGACCAAGGAGTCACACCAATTTCTGCACTACTTCCATGCATGTAGGTAATTTGTCTATAGGGAGCTACCTTGCAGGGAAAAAAAAAAAAAAAAAAAAAAGAATACAATTTTGCCTCAATATATATTTCTGATGTCCATGAAATGACATAACCTACCTGAGAGGAATAGGATTTCGATGAGTCCAAAACACACCATTATTTAACGTACCCAGAGGCATATCTATTTTTTATTAAAATCTGCAGTCTAAGTGGGCGTAGTGCTGGTATTTTATTTTCAAAAGTATATTCAGCACTGGACTGAAATTAAAAAAGACAGACTTTGGCAGGCGCAGCACTTCAGTAGTGAGGATTCTCTCTGTGTGTTAATGTGCCACCACTGGGTGATGAGCCCTTTATAACGACAGCTTTCATTAAGCCAGGCTTATTCGTGGACAGATGGGAGCTGTGTGTGATGGGATGCAAGGACTGCATTAGAGCTGCTGCCACATTCTACTTCAAACCTGACCTTCCAGCGGACCCACTTCACAAGCCCCCCCTTCCCGATGCATCACTGTCAATTCTGCAGCTCAGGCACGCCTTGATGCCTCTCTATCTCGATGAAACGACCGGCCTACCACACAGGCCGTAAATACTCCTGCACCCCATTACTCCAAAGGCCTCTCACCTTCTATTTTCAGCCGTTTTTGGGGAGAGACCACCACGCTTTCTTTCTGCAAGTGTTTACCCCATCAGTCGGGAAACTCGCTTCCCCCCTCTAGTTTCCTGGTGATGAATGACCATTGGCCGTCTCACTGACAGCTAGGCAGCTGATGCCACATAATTACAGTATCACCATTTAGGCAAAATTACCAAATTACTGCAGTCCTCAAGAGGCCTGGAAGACTGACAGGCCGGCCAACAAAGGAAGCACAAATATCTGAGAAGGACTGAAGGATATTTGGGCGTTTAGAGATGAGCAGTTAAAATTAGGTTTGTTCTGTTTCTTGTTACTGCAGCCAAGGGAAACGCAGAGCAAAATGATCAATGTGGAGAGAAATGGAGACAGGTTTTCTCTGATAAACAATGCTAAGAAGCAGATGAGTTCCCCATTGATGTCCGACAGTGATTTCATGTTAAAAGAGGTAAAATAATTCTGTAAAAAACTTGAGCTCCTCTTTAAAACATTTGTGCTTTCATCAGTTTAATTCATTTAGTTTTAACTCAAAAAAGCAAGCCTTTCAGTCTCACAAGCCATGACTACATGGGAAACATTCTTAGCAAATATAAAGTTCAGTCAAAATTACGATAAACAAAATATTTTATAACCAGGTATTTAAAACATTTAAAAACTGTTTATTTTGCATTGCAGTTATGGACTTTCTTGAATTATGGACAAGGGCACACATAAAAAAAATGTTAAAATATCACATATTCTAATTTGATTATCTATCATTTCTTGAAAATATTCCTCTACCTTCCTCTACTTTTTTAAAAATTTGGTCTGGATGCTTTAATTGTCCAGTTGACTCTCTTGAAATATTAATATCAGGATAACCAAAACAATTGGTTTCCATAAGTTACATTCAAGACATTTTAAAAACTTCTTTAATTACTGCAATTTAAAGATTACATTTTCAATAAAATTAAGTCACTTTAATAGCTTAACACATTTTTTTTCATCTTGCAAAAAAAAAAAAAAAAAAATATGTATATATATATATATATATATATATATATATATATATATATATATATATATATATATATATATCGACTAAAGCGGACATTGTTCAACTTTTGACTCCTTGATTTCAGGCCTCCTACTCCTTGGTAACCCAATTTTAACATTTTCTTGCGCCACACAGTTAGCTCAATAATGAATATTTATGACATATTTTTAACTAAATACAGTTTTCAAGTGAAACCTTGTTAAATATACACTATGAATAAAATGTGAGTAACATAAGGATGTTTTTATTGTACTTGCCCAGACATACAAAAAACCACCTACTGCCTTTCTGGGTTTATCTCAGATGTTTCAGGTTTCTAAGTGATCCTAAATGAAATATAATTTTTCTCAAGTAAGAAAACCCTTCCTCTCCAGCAATCTTCTTCTGTAGGCACTTTAACAGTAGAGATTATGCGTCACTTTAGCCAAACTTGCATAAAAACAAATCTCTAGAAATGAAGGCTTCAAACAACTTCACACCACAATAAATGACAGAGTGGGTGAAGAAAGCACAGAATCCAGACAGAGTCTAAGAAAGTCTGCAGTGGCTCCTGTCTGGTGAATGGAATGGGCATGAAGAGACGTGGTGACATTTATGATGTGGGTGCTAACGGTGAGCAGTGGAGAACATGTTGACGTTGTACAACGTATGTGGTTGTAACTGCAGTAGCAGCCCAGGCTCATTTATTTTAACTACAACGAGGGATTTATTTCACTTAGGCAATGAATTCAAAATGAGAGGAAAAACACATCTAGTAACAGCAGCACAGTGTCTGGATATGATCCCATGGTTTTAAATCTATGGCAGTTTTAGTCTTTTCATTTGTAACACAATAAGGCTAAAAACAATGACTTTATGTGAATCTCAAATCGTAAATCGGGTAAGTGAAACATATAGATTCACAAAAAGTTCTCTAAATATTAACCAAGATCAATAGCAAAATGATAAAAAAAACAACAAACTCTACTGAGAACTATGTCCATAACCGCATATAAACGTTCTGATTGGTACCGTTTGCATGAATAATTACATCAATCTGGTGTGACATGGGAGCGGCCAGCCTGCAGGTCTGCTGATGTGTTAAGGAAGCCCAGGTTGCTTTAACAGCAGCTTTTAACTCCAGCTGCATCCCCCCTCCCACAAATACCCAAACCTCAATGACCTTTGCTTCAAACCCCCCTGATTAGCCTCATTTCACAACTTAAGAGGGCCCAGAGATGTTGTGGTGCGGGTCAGTTATATGAGCAGATTTTACAACGGAAAAGGACAAAATAGTGCACCAAACCGCACCAACGCATGAAGTACAAAGCAAATGTTGCCAAAACCACTGTTGCTATGGATCCATACAATATATGTGCTAAGGTTTTGCATTGAATTACTATAGCAAACTTCTCTAATTTACTTGGGTCCACCTGCAGGTACTGATGTTGAACAACTTTTTTTTTTTTTAATCTTTTTTATGGTTATATGGTTAGATGAGAAAAGATTTCTTAAGACGTTCAAATGACCCTATGAAACTGAGATGACATGTCAGCAACTTTGCTGCTGAACAAAACTAATTTTGTTTTTCCTAGTAAAGTTCAACCCAAATAAACAAATTACGAGCTCTTTGATAGACCTATAAAAACGTCAGCCATGCTGTGTTTAAAGGGTGGAGGGCACCTTAAACAAGAGCAACAGACTGATTTTGTTCTTGTGTGCAATTTAATCAGAATGTGCAGTATGTCACCTTCTAATAGTGGGTACTTTGCTGTGATTTATCTGCGTTTGCTGAGTGGAGAGAGAACAGACGGCCTGGTCTCTTAGATTAACTAGGGCATGGGAAAGATTCCTCAAGCACTATCAGGGAGGAAAATTTATCACGAGCAGATGATTAGTATTATTAGCACAGGTGCAGTTACAGTAAACACCAGAGATTCCCATTTCGTCCTGAATGCGAGCAGCTGATAAAGAAGCATGTGAACTGAATTGGGGAATGAGTCCCAAAGGTGTTTTATCTAACTATGACCCTATAAATTCTACTTGCAACAACATCACCTTTTTGTGAGGAAAAATATAAGTGAACTACAAGGTTCTTGCCTATTTAGTTCAAGAATTAAATGGAGAGTTACACAGGCCCCTGCTCCAAAAAATTACTTAAGCCAGAAATATCTGATGAAATAAAGCATGATTACAAATCATGGTCTCCACATACTTGATTTGCATATGCACACCACCCATAATCTCTCTATTTTTGGGCCAACCATAAAGAACATTTACCCCTAGAGCCTCATTGATGCAATTTAAAGCCAGCCACAGGGGTTCAGTAAGTGTCTGTGAATTAAATTTTAGACTTTAAAACCTTGTGAGGCTTATGGTTTTAATTTAAGGTGTGAATCATGAAACACATGCTTATAATGTAACTTACAAAGAAACTTAAACTCCACTTCGGTTGGTATTTTCAGCTGTTAGCATTTACATTCATCCTTACATCTGTAGGTTAAAGTTGGTTTACCTTCAAACACAATTTACAGTAAGAGTCATAGCAGTTCATTCGGTTTCAGCTTGCTGATGAAAGCTCAGATTATTAACTCTACCATTAAAATAAATAGTTATTCATAACTAAGAATTTGATAGTTCAGATTTAACACATTTTAAGTCCCCAGTTTTAAAAGGAGAAAACTTTCAGTTGTATTGCATAAAAGTCTGGATAAAGGTTTGGCTTTAAATTTGCTTCCACAGTCTCTGTGTGCTGCTTTGCATCATGTAATTTTGTAAATGTACATCATCATCCAAGTTCTTCACCCTTGACTACACCAAACTCCACAAATAAAGGCTGCAAGAGCATTTCTGAAAAGGTCAATGGAAGATTCAATAGATAATTTAAAATGGTTGTGAGACAGGAGAATTTCTAAAACTTTAAAATCTGTATGGCCTAAAATTTATGTTTTTAATATGAAGACTTGTCAACACTTTGTAGAAACATCGTCAAACAGGAGAAGGCTATTTGTGCAGATTTTGTGTCCTTGTGCATGCAAGATAAACTATTCATGAGAGGAACCAGCAAATCTTCCAAGATTTCTTAAAAATAAGGATTGTTTTTCCCCTGCTTGTCTTTTTCCATGACTACTTTGTTTTTGACACCATGCTTTAACTGGGTGTTTATTGTGGCTTCTGGCCAAGCTGTTTCGGCTATTCATGCACACCGATTGGGCAGGTCCAGATTTCTAAAAATCTGGACCTGCCTTTTACTACCTCCAGTTTGGACTCCAAAAAAAAAAACAAGCCAACCAGTTTGTAGCTGTGCCATTGCATGCCAGTTGATTTTCCTTTTTTAATAGAGTATTTTACAGAATTCTAACCAGTAATATCATTAGTGCTATGAAATCTCACATATCTAATTTAGTTCTGTTTTCAGAATGTTTATAATTTCACCCCTTTACCATTTATTTTGGTATTGATCTCTATTTGAGGCAACTGACAGTATTATAAATAATAAAGTGACCTACTCCTAGTAGATTACACTTTTTGAGTCAAATACATACGTTTAAAATGATTCAGTGGAACACAAGTAGTTATTTTAAATTAGGGGTTGTTAAAGTGGGAAAAGGGTGTTGGATTTCTCATTTTGTTTTTTGTTTTTCTCTAAACATTTATTCATGCAAATAATTTCAATGCTGAGTTATAAACCTAAAAATCAATATTATTATGGTGCATCTTTACTAGAAATAATAAAAAATATAATATTTACTCAAAACTACTTCAGTATTATAACTCAAAAACTTTATTATACCACCCTATTCTATTTATTTTTATTTTAATTGACTAGTACAGTTGACTAGTCTTTGCTGGTAGATGGTAATTGGAGTCTCAAAGCACTATTTTCTTACAGCAGACTATAAGCAGATTACGGCGATTTTCTTCAAGCTGTTGGTTGTTAAAGGCGTAAACAAGGTTCCCAAGGTGTGAATGAATGATGTTCCATCTTCCATTTACCTGGACGTGGTTTACCCATTACCTTTAGTTTGTAGGTGTCTTAAAAACACAGACCATACGTACTGCCCTGCTGCGAATTACCACAGGAAACATAACATTTATCGTGCAACGACTTCCCAAGAACACAAGGCTTCTACTTGAGTAGCAAGAAAAAAAAAAAATGGAGGAGCTGTGTATTGTTCTAGCAAGCTTGAGTACAAAGAAGAGAAAATAAGTTATTGTAGAGAGAAAGTGCCAGCTGAGTGTGCTAAAAACAGTTAGCAGTTGTTTTAGATAAGGCAATCAAACATCTCCCAGCTTTTCAATGCTGCAAGGATAAGATTTTGTCTTCAAAGTATCAGAATGGGAGAGAGGGGGTGGAGGATGGGAGGTACAATACACCAACGGCTTAAATCTAAAACCTTACAGCTTGCACAAGTCAGAGAGAAGAATAGCTCCACATGAATCCCAATGAACTTCTTTTCCCAGAAGAGTTTAAAGGAAACTAGAATAAAACACTAGATCCATTATTGTTTCATCCACAAACCTATTATTAGTTTAATGTTCACAAATAATTAACAAAGACTGAAATGGAAAGAGGCCAACGTTAATGACAGCAACTTGATAAAACAAAATCCTGGCCTCTCTGTTTCATATAAAAAATATGATTCATTATTTAAAGCATATACTTTGAGCTCAGAGAATAATGAGTTGTGGGTGATGGTGGGTGGGGGAGGGGGGAGGGGGAGAGGCGAAACAATAAACACCACAAACGTTTTGAACTGCCAATCTCAAGTTGCCCAAGGGAGGAAAACAAAACTGGGTGAAATACTTTGGATCAAATATGGGGAGTTAAACGGCCCAGATCCAACTTGGAGCATTAAGTTTCTCACGCAGGCCTTTATCTTGAACCCTAAATACACCATAGGTCTACTGTGACAGCTTGGGCTTAAATGTGAGAGTGCAGATTAACCCACAAGGTCTTTGCTAAACGCCGTTAGTGTGGACCTGTGGACCGGCATATTAATGATATAATTCAGGCTTTTTCTAAATTGAGTTTAGTCCCCACAGCTCCTGCTCAGATGTGTCACACATTTAAACAATAAAACTGAATGGAAAAAAAAAAAAAACTCAAGAAATGCTGACGTTTCCTTTTTAGAGTTTTATTGAATTTTCATTAAAAAACGGGAGATGGAGTCAGTATTTAACCTTTTGTTTCATTTCCCTTCATATCACACAATATTATGAGTAATTTCAAGGAGTTAGTAAAATGGTCATTAGAGCTGCATTCAGAAGTTTGCATAAAAGGCTTGTAGTCATTAGTTTAATTAATTTAGAGCTTTTGGTAATTTATACGTCGAAATGATTAGGCATCATAAAACATTAATTTACTCTTAAGAGGAACTGATACCACAAGTTTGAAACATTTGTAGACTTTCTTTAAGCCGTAAGGGTTCGAAATTAAACGTATAAGCTCAAACCACTGCTGATAGTTAGTAAAAGTTTCCTTTGCAATACGCACCAATATAAGACAGACCCTTCTTTAGCCAATTTCAAACTTTTGGAAAGGATATTTATATCATCTTCTTGACAGAATTGGAAGAGGAACATTCACTTAACAATAGCAAGAAATATGCAAGTACATGCAATAGAGCCTGTGCATATATAATAGTTTTGACACTGAATGAAAGATAAAACACTTTTTGTTCTTAAAGATAATTGAATACATTTAGATAATTATCTCATGACAGCAAAATAAATAAGATTCTAAAATTAATAGAGTATTTCCATGCCCATAGTAAGTTTCTAACTGATGCAGCACATCTTACTTTTCAGAGAACATTTCAGTGTCTCTTATTTAGACATAGTTGCAAGTTAATATACATCCATGTTCCAGTAAACCTATCTGCACCCAGTTCAGTCAGAGGATGAGTTTTCTTTCCTCTGAGTCACAGCTGAGTCATACCAAGTTCAAGATCCAGCAGCATTTATCAAGTTCAACCAAATATTCACCACTCAGTGGTGCATACTGTCAAGTACCATTCAGGAGGAAATGGTACCACTACTCAACAGGAACACAATTTTCCATCTCCACTAGATGGGTACACTTTATTAACCCAAAACACATTCACACATACATGTTATATTTTATTTTATTAATCCAAAGGTGAAGGAAATGTAAAAAAACAAGAAAATCATGTCAAAGTTGTGGTTGGAATCAAAGAAAGTGATAATTCCCTAAAGGTATGTTTTTATTTAGCTAATTGCAGAAGGTAATAAAGTGAAAAAATACTGATATGAGGCTTTTGCAGTTTTTTGGGATTGATGAAGACATTACGATCAGGCTTTGGTCAAAAGACTCCATTAGATTTGGGATCAGAGGGGCCCTGTGGGACTGAATGCAAATTTAGCAGGATTAGAGCGGCTTCATCTTACCAATAGCCAGAAAGAGAGCAGACGAAAATTTGAAAAGAATCTGCCTGACAAGCCGACACCCATTCAGACACAGACATTGCCGATTTTAAGATCCATTAACCTTGAAAGTGCAAAAAGAACATAAGTTTAAGGTTTTCCAAAATGTTGGTTTAGATTTTGAAGATTCACTCAAAATAGTGACAATATTGGTTAAAAAAAGGGGGAAAAAACATGGGAAAATTAAAAGATAAAGTTATAGGAATTTTTCCCCCCCCCCAAAAATAGTTTCTCTTCCAAGTTGCCTTCCACAGACGCATCAATGCATCAGGATGATCCCATTCGATTGGTTATATATCCAACCAACGTAAATAAACGCAAAATACATAATGCTACACATAAAATGCAGAATAAATCATTTCTTACTAAAAACATCACATACATATTCCAGTGATGTCAATGTATAATTAGGAGTCAGCCTCACAGTTTTCAAAATGTATCAATGAAAACAGCGTTGAAGACAGAAGCCATATGAATATTTCATTTAGTGATTTTTTTTAGAAGCAAACCACAGCGTCAATAATGAAGGAATAATGAAGCAATAATGTGCACATCCACATAAGTGACTCCAATTGCTACACTTGACCACTAACAGATGACTAACCATCTAACAACAAGACAAATAGTCAAACTCTTTCCCAGATTGATATAGCAGACATTGTTTTTTGAAGTCTTTTTGCTATGGTAGGAGAGTAATTACTGTCATTGATTAATAGTCCAGGGCCGGCTCTAAAATAATACGCTGCACATGTGTGTAAGCCCGCTTAAAGGAAAGGCTCGTTTTGTTGCTGGGATTTCACAGCCTAAACTGCTTTAGTGAGATGTAATGGAGAGTAATTTTCTTGTCTTTAGAGGTGGGGTGGGTGGGGTGAAGGCAGAAAAGATGGGCTGGGTCACCAGGTCATTTTCCACTGTCTCAGCATGTCAAACCTCAAAACAAGGACAAGTCTGATTTGAGGTCAGCGACTATGCTCGGTGTGAACAGAAGCTTGCTTTTGAGGATGCAGGAAAACATTTATCAGTCGTTTAATCTGCAGGAGTGAAATTGGAATTTCTAATTTTTAATAAAAGTAAACTGGACCGGCACAACCATCGTTCAATTAAATACAAGAGACGTTTTCAAATTACAGCACAGAAAAAGGCTACAAGAAGATGGAGAATTTCAATATTCACGGCAAAAATGCATTTTGTAACCTCCTAAAGGAGGCTTTGGTGCACTTTTAGAGTTATTTTGGAGGGTCGGCTGTCTCTGAAAAGCTTCACCCCTGTTGAATGAGCTCCTGTTTGTGGATAGTGGTTCTCACTTTCAGTTTAAGCCTTTTCCTTTTCCATACTTACAAGTTTTTTGTTTGTTTGTTTGTTTTAGTTTAGTTTCTGCAAGATTTAGTCTGCTTCATGTTGTCAAACATGTTCCATTTAAGGGACTTCTTGATTCCACAGGCATTGGTTCAAGTAGTGAAATTCAAATCTGCCTTTCTAAAAAAAAAAAATTCAATGACAGATAATTCCTGATTAAACAAAGACGTCGGATAGTTTGTTTCACATGGGTTCATGTTGGTTTGGAGAGTTTTCTTTATTAAATTAAGTCGTCTTCATTCTTTGTATTTTCTCAAGCTAGCTTTCCTCAAACAAAATGTTTGATGATCTGAAACAGTTAAAAGTGAGAAAAAGGAAAAGCAGAAAAAATCTGTAAGTGGCCAAATACTTTTTCACAGCACTATAATTGCTCACTTTCATTTGAATATAAAAACAGAACTTTGCTCATTCAACTCTCTTCTGATTTTTTTCTTTTTTACAATACAAACTAAAAGGATGTCCTTTGTATAAAATACCTCAAAGGCATTAATAGGTACAGTATGATATCAGCTCTTTTCTCATTTGCTGGATTGTCGGAATCCATTTTCTTAAAAAGCTTGTTTTATAATGATCTTTATTTCACAACAGTTAGCAAATAATATACTATTATTAAAGTGCAAAGGTTCAGTGGATTTTTTTCTATTCTTATTAAGCCTGAAAGTGACTTCCGATAATCTAAGCAGGTTTAGAAATTTGGTAAGCGTTTTCTTGTTTATTTACTCATTCCAGTGGTGAGGGGGTGGACAGTCTATTATTTCAGCTTTCATGCACTCAACAGATAGTTGTTTCCACTCAAGACAATTTTACATTGTGCACGTAGGTGGAACAAAAATGTCAAAAAGAGAATTTAATTATTCGGGGGAAAAAAAAAAAAAGAAATCAGTGGGTAGATCATAAGAACTGGAGTGTTTACAAAGCAAAGCGAAGTGTTTGACAGTTTCCAAGAACAGAAGAGTGACAACGCTGCTGATGCTGGCGGTGATCTGAGATAGAAGACGATCTCTCCTTCAGAGTAAAGACACTAAATAAGATCACTTTAAATACAACTTCCAACAAGGTAACCTGGAGAGAGGAGCTGTTCTGTTTGGAGATAATTACAACAACAACAGCCAGTGATTGCTACCATGTGACACAGGAGGTTATTAAATTGTCACGGTGCAAGCAGCTTCAGAGCTGAACACACTTGAACTGGCTGCCCATATAGCACCCTCTCACAGTTTATCTGCTCCATTTGTTTGACATCTTTACGACATAGCATATTAACACAACCTAATTTCATCTGAGCCTCAATATCTTCTCTTGGCTGTCTCTCAGAAATCCTTCAGGGTTAGGTTAGGACTGCTGGGACGTTTGTCTCGACCGAATTACACCCAGTGACACTTCTCGTAAAAGAAATAAGCCTATGACAAAGTTTAAAATGTGATATAATGAAGGACAGTTGCCAAGAGAAAAGGCAAAATCTGTTTAATTCTAGGATGACACGAGAAACAAACGAGTTCGAGAGACTTTGGAAAAATTAACAAAAATACAGCTGAATTTCTGTTGTGGTATTTTTTATCCGTTTACAGACTAAATCAGGTATGAAAAATCAATCAAATTGAGTAGCTAACAGGGCATGCCTCATCTTTGTACATTGACAGAACTTCAGTCTACCATAACAAGCACCAATTACATTAATTATCCTCAAATTACCAACTTAATTTGGATTAAATTAGTTATTGCAAATAATGAAATCTATATATATATATATATATATACATATATTCACATGCAATAAAACTGTTTTTTCCCCCCCTGAACTTGACAAAAATAGCTTCAAACTTCACAGAAGCAATAAAAACAGTTAGCAATGCCAGTATATTTCCAAAATTTCTTCAAAAATACAGATACGTTTGTGCTCAGGAATTAACACAAAAATAATATTTACGAATGGCTGGGGTCAACTTAATCTGAAAGTGGTATTAGGCATCACACAGCTGAAGTGCCTACCGTGGGTAGAGGGTTTAGCATTCAAAACCTTTTTAAAGATTGAGTTTTTGTGTTTCACAAGAAAGACAACAAAGTTCCCAAGTCAGGCTCCAGGATAGTATGATTTCAATAAGTGGAACTTAAAAAAAAAATAATAATAAAAATAAAGGTTATGTGTCAGATTTTAGGATCAGATAACTGAAAAATCTTTACAAATCAAAATCAGCCTTTTTGTTGCTTATTCAAAGCAGATTAATAACTTTCAAACAGAATCTTATGACATAAAAAGCCTCACTGAAACGGAAATGCTCTGCCATTTACGCCATTTGGAACAGCACAGAATGACTCCCAGGTGTAAACAGAAAACTGATTTCCTGACAAAGAAAGACTTTTCTACTGAGAATTGGTTAAATCGATGTGTGGGCACTCACTGGCAACATAGAAAAACACTGTGCTGAGTACACAATGATCCTGCTATGAAGGAAAGTAAACAATATGAAACAACTGCAATTTTGCCTTCCTAAAAAGAGGAACAACTAAAGGCTAAGGAGCTAGAACAAAAGCAATTCAACCACCAGAGCTGAGACCATCACAGCTCTTGGGCATCCACTGAAGAGGCCGCATGTTTGAGATCAGAAGGTAAGAAAATACAACGATTCCAACACTTTTTTGCACCCACTAATAGTAAAAAGCATCTCATGGTATCAGCTACACTGAATCATTATAACACTCTTCAAACTCTTCACCAGCCTGTGTAGCCAAAATATTTAGCTAAGGGGAGTCAGTTTTTTTCTTAGTGTCTGAGCCAAAGGAATGAAAACTTAAATTATTTAAAATTCCCTTTCATGGAGAACTGAGTGGCATCCGTTAGAAGACATTTACTAGTCTCAAACATCATGCTATATGAGTCGGGATGCATGACATATCAACATTAATATTAATATTCATATGGGCATGTGCCAGTGATAGTCACGCAGTGCAGGATTGTGGCTGTGTAAAGCATAGAGGACATGTCAGTGATGTCTCGAAAGAATAGGGAAAAATATACTACATACATTTTCATAGATGCTCTCCCCACTCTGTCTTCAACTTCACCCAGCTGTAAGCTGTCTGAAATGACTACTTTCTAGCTGTGTGTTCAATGGGTTGCATATCCATGCCTGAGTTTAGTTCTGCAAATAACTTTCTGGCATTTTCTGGTTGTGCTCAGTTGCCTCTATTGTCTTTCTTTACCATTATTGTGAGCAATGAACCTGAACATGAAAGTTAGCAGGCTTGAACTTCATTTTATTGAAAAGATAAAAAGGTGTAAAAATGATCACATAAGCAATTAAGAAGCAGGTTCTTCACTTCAAACATTTTCATATTAAGGCTTTTAGGCGAGCCGTGCTGAACAGTCTAATATTCCACTGTTTACCAATAAAAGCTATTGTTCTCCCATCGTTAGGTGATGAAGCCCCCAGAGGTAGAAGATTTGATTAGAGAACATTTCCGCAAGGCACCAACCACACACATTACAGAGCAATCACACAAAAAAAAGAGGGAAATAATTACTGATACTCACATCTTGCAGGGAGATCATAACCGCAGGTGATCTTGGCTTTGCCGGTTTCACAGCCATTTAGTGAGTGACACTCATCATACAGACAGCACCCTGCCGCTTTGTGTATGCAGCCGTCAACTGAAACACACACACAAAAAAATAAGGTAAGGCCTACCTGAGGAGAAAAATGCAAGAGCATGCAGATCCACATATCTCAGACACGCTGGGATAAATAGTTTTGAGTGCGTTATCATTTGAAAACAAAAATCTAACTGCGTGCTGAACATTTCAAGGCTGAGTCTAGTAACTGTATCTGTATATGTTAAAATGATCAGGCTTTCTTTCCTGTAGGGATTCTAGCTCTGCTGTGGTGAGCTGTGCCTGTTGCTGGGAAATATTGACAACCTTCGAAATGAAATTAGATGGGCCAAGATCTAATAACCCCCTAGCGCAGGGTGAAAATGAGACCGTTCTTCCTGTAATCTCTCTCCTCTGTCAACAGCAATATAGAATCGGATCATTAATTTTATTTTCTCCTTTGATCCTTGCTGTGAGCCTTGCATGATTTGGATCTATGTTGTGGATCTGTCGTGGTCTGTGTTGATGTGTGCCCTAGTTCTTTGGAGACCCCAGGCCTCACACCCCCCTTAAAGGTTTTAATTTTATCAGGTTAAGGACACGATACACTTGATTGATGGCACATCTTACGCAAGAAGGCAGAGAGATAGAAATCCACATTATCTGTCTCTGAAAGCCTGACATCCCTCCAACAGCATGTTATCAATCACACTGAAATATCATAAAATCCTCCTCAAGTTGTCCTGTAGAAATCCTCAAGAGCTATTAGAAGATAACAGAGGGAGGAAGGAAGAGGAAGAAGAAAACTTGGACAGATTTTTTATTTTTATTTTTTGCCTGGTTTTTATTTGGATTTGACCGCAGGTGGAATCATATATCCCCGATTTCCTCCAACCAACGCCAGTAAGGGTCTGAGAATGTCTGCAGCATTGCTCAGGGAAAAAAAAAAACAAAAAAAAAAACATTTTACTCTAATCAGTATCTTCATCTGTAACACAATAATCCTTCATGGTATTACCCGGAAAAGAAAACTGAAAAATTCCCCAGACATGTATTTTGCTTCACATTATGAACACAGACAAAGGCCCTTTTTGATGAGGGATGGTCCACTTTAGAGTTCCTTTCAACTTCCTTGGGATGAGTCAACGACAACAGCTGGGCGGAACATTTTCTCCTTCTATCAATCAACTTTAATGGACTGAGGGACAGGCAGCTGACAAAGACAAATCCTGATGGCTTTCAAAGAAGTAACATGACTCTGACAGCGATGTGGATACGCGGCGAGATCGCTGCGGTGACAATAAGCGCTGCTTAACACAACACAGAGACGGATGCGGAGAGCGCTTAAGGACTGGCATTTTTATGAAGCATGCAACATTGTCCATGATCATCAGGCACTCGATTGCATCACAATTGGTACCCAACGTCTCAAAAAAAGGAAGTGTTAAAGGCAAAAAGAGAAAGCTGTACTGAAAACTCTAAAGGCTTTTGAATGTAAGTGTTTATGCTTCGAGATAAATCATGTAAAATGCAGTTTCACTTGGAACCAAACAAAACACCAACAGGAAGTTATTGTAAAACCTAATTTTAACATATACTCTCTGCTATGGCATAGCATAACACTTATGTTCTATGTGAAATTACGCTGGTTTGGAAATGCTAAAACTAATCCAAACTATGGTCTTATTATGGCTTATTACCATAAATAGTTTTGCACACACAGAGACTAATCCCATAAGTTGTATATAAATATATAAAGGTGCTTCTCTGCATTTCAGAATATAATTAAAATGCTTTTATCATAATCCAATTTAAAGCAAGGAAACTCATCTGGATTCAAGGTTCTTGGACATCATCCAACAATCCAAAAACATGATTGTTAATTGGTCTCTCCAAATTATCCTTAGTCAAGAGTGTCTGTTGGTGTGTGTGTGCATGTTTGTCCTGTGTGTCACCTTATTGCCCTGTGATGGACGGGTGACATGTTCTCCCTCCACTCAGTTTTCCATCAATGTCTGGATACAGCACTCTGAAGAGCCAGTTTCTGTAGCAATGACCTTTTCCAGTCTATCCTCCTTATGCAAGGTGCCGATGACTGGTTGTCTGCTGGACAACTGTCAAGTCAGCAGTCTTTCCCATAGCTATCATGGAGAAACAATTTTTTGTTTGATTTATTTTCATCTGGTTTAAGTGAGGAGTTTTTGAAGACAAATGTTTAAAATGTATTATATCACTCTTTATAACATGTACATATTGCAAAAAGTCATGAGTTCACACTGTGTGGGTATGTTTGATGGAGAAAGATGACAGAGCCTGAAATGCTGAAGGTCACAAATAGCGGTGAAAGCACACAAACAGAAAATACTGAAAAAAAGTTGAATTTCTAATAATCAACAAAGAGTTTAACACATTTTTACTCTTTTTTTTTCCTTCAATATTTTTTACAACCCTCCACATATTTCATTATTCATTCATTATTTGCAAGCATGGTTGAAATTTAACCAACAACTACCTCAGACACCTTGCCAAAAAAAAAAAAAAGAACTATGTAGGGTTCAGTGTTTCATCTCTGTTCCTGAAGAAAGAGATTGCAGATAATAGGGGGAGCTTTCATTTCACTGCTCCTCCTGTCCACCATGGTTGCATAAGCTACTCTCTCTGATGCCACTGCGTGTGTCACTGCTGTCTAGTCACAGCGAGCCCCTAAAAGCCTGCAAATTTGTTCACAGTGCCTGGAAACAGAGAAAGATGCTGAACTGATCTGGCTGCTGGCCAGAATCTCAAAAGGTAGAGCTACAGATTTAATTTACCTGCTTTACTGGTGGAATAAAACAGATGCATTGTGGGTAATAGGTGTGTTTATCATCTTTGTGTCTGAGGAAGACAAAGCGAGGAGCAAGGAAACAGAGGCAGAGATAGGTTTCAAAATGCACTTTGTAATTTTGAATTAAATTTCTGGAGAACACTCTGCATGAAGCAATCCAAACTTGATTGTGAATGCATTTTTTGTGTGTGTCCATTACGTAGGCAACTAAAAGCAGATCTGAGTTCCCATAAGTGGAGATATGACCCACATGCAATTTGACCATCAATTTATTTTCTCATTTAAGTCGGATCTCAGAGATATTCCCTGCAGATTTCTACATTAGATGCCTGCAACATTACAAAGGCAGCCTCAGATTCTCATTAGGTAAAGATTACATTTACATCTGCTGCAGAAAGAGAGACGGGTCCTTCACTTTCTGTTTAGTGGTAAACACTGTCGTTCTGAAAAATATAGGACTGGCTAATCATATTCAAAAATGTGGAAATACATTTTTATGTGACAGATGTATGAGCACATTGGAATAGCAAAACAATAAAAGATATTGCTATACTAAAATGCCAGAATACATTTCAAAGTGAAATCTGTCTTGTGATGCTCACTCAAGTCTCTGTCAGAATTTGTGTCCAAGTTGGTCTAAGCTATTATTATGATCCTTTATAAGAAGGCAAGTGCATTAACCTCGACACCCTGATGACACTCTTCTTTAGATTTATTTTTTATTATTCGGAAGGGAAGCAGTTCTGGAGTTGCTCTTTTGTGTTGATGGCTAATAAATACAAATAGAGCTTTCACTACTTTTATCTTCTTTTGCAAGGAAACATTAAAGGTCAGAATGCAAAAATGTATGTATCCACTGTGGGAATATCACGACTGGATAACTTAAAGATTTTAGTGAAGTTAAAGATGGGACCTGTTAGATTAAAGGGCTATTTAATGGATCATTCAAGACTGATTACAAATTTTACAAGACAAAGTTTATGAATTGTGCAACCTTTGCTTTACTTGTTAAAGCATTTAAGAGTAGCAGTGTGGCTTTTATCTTGGCCATAAAATGTTGGATCAGATTTTTACGCTTGCAGAGTTGTGGAGGAGGGTGTGTGAGTTTGGTTGTTCAGTCCACATGCGCTTTGTGGTTCTAAAAAGACCACGGGTGTATTCAGAGCGGTGTTGCAGGAGCACGGTGTGCTGGACATGATTTTAAGGGCTATCCAGTCCTTGTATAGCCCTATTAGTGGCAAAGAAAACCCTGCTGATCCTGGGGCAAAGATAGGATCTTAAGGCATAGTGTCAGAGCAGTGGGATGGATTGAGTTTGAAGACCTCAGAATCTAAACATTGCTTTTAGAACTAGCGGTGCTGGCGTTGTTCTTGGTGTGTGAAGAGCCATGATTGTCAACCAGAAAAAGGTGGATGCCACCTTCCACATTGGGGACAGTCTGTCTCAAGCACAGGAGCTCAAATATCTTGTTCACAAAAATCAACAGACAGATCGGGGTTTGTCCGCGATATTGTGGGCAGTGCACTGGTCTGTCAAAGTAAAAAAAGACCTGGGCTAAAAGAGATAATTATTTTCAAATAAATAGTGCTTAAACCTCGTCTTGTTACCGTTAACCCAGAATCATTTATCATCTCCAGAGTCAGATGCAGTACACCCCTCCTCCATACAAGTTTGCATTATGTGTTTAATGAAGTTCGACTCATTAGTAGCCCCGTGTGTTTGAGCAGTTCCAAAAGGACTCCTTAAAGCAATTACGCCTGTGTCCTTACCTCATTGTATTTTGAAACCAAAATCGCATTCAAATACTAAATCACCATCCCACAGATGCACCTGGATCACAGCCCTGAAAGACTATCAAAGCTGCCTCCTTCTCTCTTATCCCTGCTTTCAGACTGATACACATGTCAAGTCCCAAGATGAACATGTGCTCATCTCTGTAATGCACAAACACAGGTGAAAGGTGCCATATTTCAACTTCCATTAAGGCTTTCTTCACAGAGGACATTTCATTTAACAGGCTTAATATTCAGGCGGCAGCATCTGCCTCTGCCGAGCCCACTGCTGGGCCTTTTCGGGCCCCGCTGAAAAATATCACAGATAATACCTCATCTATCTCTGCTTGCAGCCTGCCTCTGCTTTAGGCCGGGCCTATATGGGACAAAACATTTATTCATCTTCTCTGAGTGCCTTGCTCACAGAAACTTCCCAGAGCAGCCACTCCAGCAAGTCCACGCGGCTAATGAAGATAACTCTGAGCAGAGGCCGGACAGCATCCCTCTGAACACATAATGGGAACAAGGAGAGAGCAAGAGACAGAGGGGGAGACATATTGAGCAAGACAAAGGAGATGAGTGTGTGTGTATGAGCGTGTGCATCAGTCTAAAGCAGTCTGAATTAGTTACTCAGCTGTAACCTTGGCTCCCGCCATTGTTGAAGACACCTCTGCCTTGTCCTCTCAGGGCTCAGTTCCCACATGCATTGAGGGACTCAGCAAAAGCTCTGCTTACTCTCCCCGGGCTTCTCTGAGGCAGCCCGAAAAAACCAAAAGCTTTCTATCACTCCCTCAGACACAATGAATACCTGCTCTGCTCTCATTACAATACCCTGCTTTTCAGAAATAGTGTCAGCAGCAATTTTCTCTCCTAATTATTTTTCCTCTCCTCTGAGGGTTGGGTTCAGGACTGGAGCCAGAAGAGGCGGCACGGTGCGGGCAAAAACAGAAGGGGGAGAGTGAGCTGGATTTATACCCAACAGAGATACGAGGGAGTCAGAAAAGCAGTTGCTAATCCAACAGAAGGGAATAGCAAGGTATATCTAAACTTTAACCTGCAAGACTCGGTGCGTGGGGAAGGTCAACTCATCGTACAGAGGTTCGGCAATATACCGAAACTTTTATCAATACTTTTCCTCGCAAAGTTGATTTTACACAAAGGAAACACAATCCTGAAACTACCGAGCCTTTTTTATTGCCTCGTACCTATTTCTCTGTAGTATCCATGGCAACAACATATTCCCCTCTTCCTTCGCAGCACTTTCAGAGCTGAACGCAGATGAAAGCCTCGCCCCTAAATTCCAACCTCTGTGATTTACAACACTATTTTCTATTCAACTAATTTCACTCAAGGAGATGACGACATGGATTAGCGGCTAATCAAGTGCCAATCAGAGATCCGGTTGAGCTAAATGTCATTCGGAGTATGCTCGAGCCTTTGTGGTTATTCCCATGTGGTGCTGGATTATGTGTCCTAATCACAGGAATTTTGGATGCAACAGAACCCCAAGCTCTCTCTCCACTGTAACCAAGTTCCCAAGAAAGGGATATTAATCTCAATTTTACCTGTAATGCACAGGTAAACAAGAAATGTGAGCTAATGGTGTGCCAGCGGGATAGTCATAGATGTTAGTCACCAAAGCGATATAAAAAAAACCCCCGGCTTACTTGGCTCGAAATTCTCCTGTCACTGTAATGTAAGAAGGAGCCAGAGTGAATGACACTACAATAACAGGTTCCCAGAGGAAACTTTTCTGTTAGTGTTGTCGCCGTTCAGCCCACGCTGAGGGACATTTCAGAAAAGATTGGGAGAGTTTTCAGTGTAACAATAAAAATAGCACTATTGCAAGTCCATGGTTGATGTTGCAAGTCTAACCCAAGTAAACACAGCATATGCTTGGATATGCAGGCATGGAATGTGAACAGCCTTGCAATGCAGATGATTTAATGATCTTACTACGAAGAAGTGTGGAACAAATATCTGAAAGAAGTTTAATATTGAAATTTTAAACAAGCAAATCAGCATATTTGAACATGAGAGAGATATGTGGACAGAAATAGGAGAAACAAGCACTCAAGCAGGAAATTGTTTATTTTTGTAAGAGTGCAGCAATTTTAAAATGGCACACTATTTCCTGTCAAAGTGATGTTTGTCTCATGATCTTTGAACTCATCACGATTTCATCTGGTTATGTTTGTTTTACAGATGTCTTAATTATTCCTCAGAGATTTGTCTAAATACTGAAACTAAGCTTTGATATTTGTGACATGTTCCATTACCCTTCTGGAAGAAGCCATCAAAAGATGGGCACACTTTGGTGTGCCCATCTTTTGATGTCAGTATTGTTGCTGACATTGTCAGCAACAATACTTATAATCTGTGGCAGTGTAGCAGAAGTTGTAAAGAAAATATTCATCGCAGATTTATTCTGAGAGTTGAGAAAAAGGTGTTCTATTGTGTAAATAAAAAAAAAAAAAAAAAGCTATTTTAACAGATATTTTCCACATGACACCACACATCCAGATGCTCTGTTTCCATCTCGATAGCACAGAAGCTGTATTTTATTTCATTGTTTGTACGTAACAGAACAGCGATGGTTGGATATTGTTGAACTGAAGGGGGCAAAAACAAAAACGGTGTAAAACAGTAAAGAGAAGTTTTCATTCCAATCTGTGAATGTGAACAAACTTTGCTACTTAAAGACTGAGTGTTGATGAGTTTGGCTGGCTAATATCCAGAAGAAACACGAGTTCATCTAATACGGAACTGATTTACTATGATCGCTTTATTAGCGGTAAGAATATTTTCAGATATTTCAAGCAGTAACCAAACTCTGACGCTATGTATTAAAATGTGCACAAAATAAGCTTTCTGGGACATGGATCAACGTTATGCATTTGAAATGGAACCATACAAATGGACAATTTTCATCATCACATCCTCATCCTCCTCTTTGTATGGCTGTCGGCAAACACAAATGACTTGTTGACTATTTTCATCAGATGTGCTATTGCATGATGCTGAACCGGTCCTCCCAAAGAGCAGAAAAAGCTTTTTAAAAAAATGTATGTAAGCTTCAGTAATGCCGCTCTTTTGCAACGCTGTTCACTGAGAGGTTGCCTATCAAGGTGGGAAATTTCTGGATTAACTTGCTTCTGGTTCGGTCTTCTTGTGGGAATTATCAATACGCAATATGGAACCGAACTGGATTAATACAAGAATAAAAAGTAAAATATGTATGCTAGTCAAACCAAGATTCTAATATTCCACATTGATTATAGATTCTTTCACTTGTAAACACTCTCTGCCAAGATTAAAAAGCTGATACCCAAATTTCTACAAAAAAAAAAAACAAACAAAATAAAAACAGTTGAGATCTACTTAGTTCTCACCTCATTTCCATCCATCTTCCCTTATTCAGTGTTTAAGTATACATTACAGCACCATATGGGAGCAACAGAACAGGGTAGAGTGTAGCTCGGTTCACTTTAATAAACTGCTGACCTGAACAGTGTGTTCCCCCTCTCTCAGTCAGTACAGCGAGGTTGGAGTCCAGACCACCGAGACCCCAAACAGAATGAAGTAACAATGGAAAAGGACTGAGTGAATGTACTTAGTTAAAAAAAAAAAAAAAAAAAAAAAAAAAAACAAAAAAAAATTCTGTGATGAGATAAAAAAGTAACTGTAGAAAACACTTTGGCAATAGAATGTTGCTCGTAAGATTTTCCAGCAGTTGTGTAATACTATTTGATAGTGGGTTGTGTACTCATAAACAATGACTTGACTTCCACTTATTTGCTTGAGAGTATTCATCCGTGCATTCATAAAACTGAAAGATAAAAAAAACAACAAAAAAAACACACATTGCTCAAAAATCTGAGGTCTGATTTATTAGCGCAACACATTTTCCATGCTGCTGTTCCAGAGCCATAAAGAAATCCCAGGTTAGGTTACCACCGCTCATCTGCAGGCTGACAGCTGTGGACGACTCGGTGCCAAACCCCAGCCGTGTTGGACACCCAGGGACAACAGTTACGGCTGTGGTCTTTATTTAAGGCTGTTGTCTTTATTTAAGGCTGTTGTCTTTGTTTAAAGCTGTTGTTTTTGTCTGGGTTAACAGAGTCACTCTGTCCAAATATAAGACACAGCTATTTGTATTTTGTTACATGGTGAGGGTGTGGCAAACCTAGAAAGGCTGGCAACGATTTATTTCGGCAGTTCAAGCCCGGTATTACAAAGTTATCAAACTGATTTTTTTTTTCTCACTAATTTAGCCACTTGAGTCAAAGACTCAACTCTGGAAAACGTGCTCCAAATGGCCTTTGAGACAGCTTGCATTCCTCACTCATAAAGATCTGTAATATCTCATAGCAAAGACATACTATCCATAGCAAATATTCTACAGTAAGTGCACCTGCCCTCTGCCTTCAACTGGGCTTTTATAATAAAATGACTGGCATGATGTCTGCGGATAGAAAATGTGACCAGTAAAAGCACACCAAAATGTATTCAGAGAGAAATCCAAGACTCCATTTGTGTCATTTGAAGTCACTGTCAGAGTCCTGTTTCATAAAATGTGAACAAAGCTTCCAGAGTGCCTCTCTTGCTGATAGAAATCCACCATTTGTGTCCTCTGCTGCTCTGCTTGGGTCTCGGTGCTTTTCATTTCTGAGTGTGAGGTTCACTAATAATCAGAGATAAACACAAACCTTCTTTTACAGCTTCCTCTCGCTCCTTCAATATCACACTCATTTTTCACCTTTGACTCCTCATCCACTTCCTTATTACAAACAAGGGCTCCGCCACTGAGGCTATTATCGCCTCGTCTCCCAGGTTGGATTACCTTCGGCACTATGCTTTACTCGCACTGTTATGGCAGAGGATGGGAGAGTGGGGTTGAGGACAGTATAGACTGAATGGTGTGGCTGCGATGTTGGCTTTGAAGATTCCAAAAATGCAGCATCCTACCACTATTGACCCTGTCTGGATAATGCAAACAAAATAAATATCTATGAGTCATAAACAAAATAATTATACAAGTAACAAAGAGTTACCTTTGAACATTGTTGCCATGTTGCAACCACAGACTGGAATGTAATTCATTGGAATTTTATGTTATAGGCAACACAAAGCATTGTGATGATCGTATAAGCGAAGAAAGTAACGCACAGTTTTTTATTTTACATATATAAACCTGAAAGGTTTTGTGTTTATCTATATTCAACCCCAGTTAGTTCTTCGAAGAACCATCTTTATCTCCAGGTAGCCTAGCAAGTTGTTTTTTTTATTTATTTATTTATTTTTATGATCTCTAGCAGCTTTACAAATGTAGAGAATGAAATTTTAGCCAAATCATTTATGCAAAATTGCTCAGGATGATTCAGACGGGACGAAGAAGTATTTGTTAAGATCTATTTTCAAAACAGAAAGTTGGTCTCATGTGACCAGAGCACCTTGTTGCATATGTTTGCTGTGTCTTCTACATGCCCGCCGCAAACATCAAACAGATCTTATGGCTTCATATTCTTCCATGAAGGCCAGATTGTTAGACTGCAGGACTAATAGCTGTCCTGTTGACAGATTCTCTCAGTTGAGCTGCGAACCTCTACGGCTCTCCCGGCGTTACCGTGGGCCTCTTGGCTGCTTCTCTGATTTATGCTCTGCTTGCAGTTGTGCCCTACTCTTTCCATGTTGAGATGAGGGGTTGGACAGTGCTCTGTTAGATGCTGAAAGCTTGGGACACTGTTTCATACCCAACCCTGCATTATTCTTTTCCACATTTTTATCCCTGAGATGTCTGTTGGGTTTTGGCTCGTAATGATGCTGATTGTTCACTAACCTTTAGAAATTTCACAAAACATCTGGATTTATACTGAAATTAAATTTCACATTAGGTAACGTCTGAAGGGAACTGGTCGCGCTGAATTTTAATTAGGTGTTTCAGTTTTATGATGGTCAAATACAAATGTGTGCAACATTTTCAGATTTTTACTAAAAAAAAAAAAAGAAAAAAAGAACAAAAATAGGCATTGTTTTCCATCTACTTCAGTTGTGCACTACATTCTGCTGATTTGTCGCATAAAATATCAGAAAAAGTACATTGAAATCTGTGACTGCAACATAAAAAAAGAGAGGCATAAGGAGTAGAAATATTTCGTAATGCGCTGTTTTAGAACTTCAATCTACAAAAGCAAACATTTTCAGGATCAATGCTATTTTTTCCCCACAATGGCTGAGCAAGAGTGTGATCTACAGTGAAAAAGGTCCAATAAGGTGTACACAATTTCAGGCGGTTTCAATCAAACCAAAAGGTGTAACATACCCCTAAGAAGGCTGCAGAGCTCTTGAAACACCAAAGTTGCTAAGGTGTGATCCATGAGAAATCAAAGTTATAGTTGAAAATCCTGTTTGAGATTGTAAAAAAAAATTAAAGCTGCAGAAACTATTATCTACATGAAGTATCTAAAGATATTTAGGGCCCAGTGTTGTTCAGACAAGAGTACAAGACAATTCAATATCAAAATTCAAAATAACTACAGACCAATATTTCAAAGGGGTTATGCACTGGAGAAATAAGATCAAGTCTCAACCAGACTAAATTAATTAACCAGATCACAAACTGAAAAAAAAGCACAACCTGGTGTCAGCAAAGTGAAGGAGCTGTTCTGTGTCTGGGCAACCATCGCTCATGAAGTGGAGCTAGTTGGAACGTTCCGGGTTCAAGATGGATTTTTAAAAAAATTCAAACCTTCTGCCAATTTCAGGATTCCACCTTCATGTAGTAGATACAGAAGAAAGTAAATGACATTAAAATAACAATAGAACAACGACACAGTCTTAATACAGGAGTATTCATTAATGGTAGAGTAATGCTAAAATTGTGGGCCCTTCTGAAGAATAGGACTAACGAAAAAGGAAGTCAGTCTGCTTCTTTGAGACTGCTGTATTTGTTCCCACGATTAAATTAATCCTCTCAGACACAACTTGTCCGTTCACTGAGCACACAGTGTTGACCGGCAGTCTTTATTTGCTCAAACACATTTCAAGTCCTCCTTGGATTCCTGTGAGGAATCACAGCAGTTTTGAACAAATTGAAATATGATTAACACAAACAATGTGACATGACAACTAATCCCCTATTGCATAGGATGCTGAAACCATAAAGTGCTCTCATACAGGAAGAAGTGTTTCATACTACGGAGATATTAAACATGTGACCCATCAATAAAAATGCTTCTCATCTCAGAGGGTCGGTCTGAATTTCAAATTAAATCCCACCGTAAATGTGGTCAACACTATGTGTGATTTACTTCCATGGAGATTAAACCTTTAGACTGTTTACTCTTAAAATTGCTGCAGAAACTATAATAGTACCTTAGCAAGCAAAAAGGCATTCCTAAGAGAAAGGCCTATCTGGAATCAATAATACAAATGTGCATTTTCCTGCAGACATAATTAAATGTCGCCTCCTGAAGAAATTGCCCTCTTTTAGATGTTAGGCTAATAAGGGACACATTAATGTTGAGAAAACATGGCTAGAAAACACAGCCCCCGAGCAGATCCTGGCCAATTTCATCATAAATTACTTCCCTGCACAAAGTTCATCTTTTGAGATACCCAAGAGAGCCAGCTGCTTGATGGTAAAGGATGGTTTTTCTAAGAACAACCTGGCTAGAGGTGAGAGTTGGAACAGAAGCACTTTGTTGAAAGGAGGCAGTGCTCTGAGAAGCACAACGGCAGACAGGACTAGACAAATGCATGTAATTACAGAGCAATCTGAATGGCCAGCTTTAAGGCTGTTGAGGAGAGAAAACAAGCGTGGTGCTGCTTTGGCCCCTTGGATCTCCAAGCCAAACTCTCTGGCACGTTTGTAATTGAGGAAATGAAGAAAGATGGAGATTTTCAATAAAGGCCACTGCTTTGAATCAGAATGCATAAACAGCTGTTGCCATTATGCATGGCTTTTTGGGTTTGCTGGTGCAAGGCACTTCTTTAGAAAAGCCTACAGCCATGTACAATACATTAACATTTGTAAAGTGGCAGAAGATGCATGCCAAATTCATAGAGAGCAGTGGAATAAAAAGGTCATCATAGTTTTGTTTCCCTTGATCGTTAATCTTGATGTACTTTACATGTGAAAGTACGGGATGTGGATTTTTGAATCCCTGTTCAGTTTTCCCTACTGGAGGACTTGCAAATGGCTTCAAAAATAGCTCAACGTATACAACTGAACTTAGCTCATAAAAAAGGCAGCCTTTCGAAATTTTCGACAAAAGATTTATAATCCCAAGCACAAATGCTGTCTGTGCAGGTATTGAAGTCCAAAGTTCACTTCCACTTTAAATGTGCTGTTCTGAAGTGATATTGGGCCACTTAATGCCTGCTGGCTGTAATATTCTTAACACCTCTGTAATTCAAAGAAAGCAAACAAAAAGGAAAGGGTTCTCTGGGGCTAGAGTTTGCGGTAGCCTGTGTGGATCTTTCCTCAGTAAATTACCTAATGGGCTTGGACAACTTTCCTACAGAATACTGCTGTGTGCCATCTATTAATTGAGTCTGTGTCAGCGCTGGGGAGATTAAGCTTCTGCAGCTGCCCACTGAAACATCAAGCCCTGATCCAGCTGTGAGACGCAAATCAAACGTTTCTCACACAAAGGCAAACCAGCAAAACATACAGCACGGAACTTTAAAGCAACACTGAGCTCAATATGAAATACCCTGCTGCGATCAATATGTTGGTAAATATCGAGTACAACAGCTGACAACGGTAGTTAAATGAAATAAGATTCAACTTATTTTTCTGATCATACCTGCAGAGCTTCACGTGGCAGATGAAAATGCTACAGATGCTTTTCAGTGGTGGATTTTTTTCACTGACAAATGTACAGAGAGAGAGAAAAAAATCTCTGTATATCTCATCTCTGAATAATGAGAATAAAACCCAACAGTGTCACAAAAATCTAGAAAAATGACCAAGACTAATAAATACCAAAAATCAACAAAAACATTAAAGGAATATACAATAAAAGTCTCATCTCTTGCCTTATTCCTTACATGATATCAACCAGGCAGACACACATGGAAGCTTGCATTTGTAAAGGTCGATTTGATCCAAATGTAAATCCATTTTTATAGTGAAGTACATTTAAAAAAATTTACATTTTAAAAATGTGTTTCAGCAACGTGCTGTGTAGTATTAAAATAGATCAAACTAAGACATAAATAACAACAAAATAGACAAAATGAAGAAAAAGAAAGAAGTTATAAAACATTACACAAAGACTGAAATGACAACACAAACAGAATCAAAACAAACATACTATTTTCAAAGCCACTGATAAGTGTATTTTTCAAGAGAACCAAAGGAAGAAGCCTGTCTAATATTTAATGGCAAGTTGCTCTATAAATTTGGATCCATGACTGAAAAGATGCGATTCCTGCTGAGCTTCCTCCTAGTTTTTGGTACAACCAACAAAAGCTGGTCTTGCTGATCTAGGGGCCTGTGGCGAGAGGTACGGAGGAGCACAACCGTTAGCCTATTTCAAAATCAAGAGAAGGATTTCAATTATTTAACACGCAGGCAGCCAGTGAGGAGAAGACAACTCCGGTGAGATGGGTTTGCGTCCAGGTGTACTGATTAACTAGACAGTATTTTGAACAAGACTAAGTTGTGAAAGGCATGAAATTTAAATTTTATGGGAGAAAAAGACATGCAGAGAAAATCTAAATCTACTGTGAGTTTTACTGATTTTACAAAAACTTCTAACTGGCAGCTTTAACTTCAAATTGAAGAGCTAAAAAAAACAACAACAAAAAAAAAACAGCTTTTCTATTAATGCATCAGAAATCGGGTTGATCTTTTTGTGGCTAAAATATCATCCATCTCTCAACTCCCTGTTATTCATGAAGTGTCTAGCTGTGCCTCTCAATGCAGTAAGAAAGCCCTGAGCAGACCTCTAGGCTTCCCCTCAGCTCTCCAGATCATCAGTTAAAGCTCATCACCGCCTCCACTCGTAAAGGCTCTGTGTGGTCACAGCTTAACCGGTGGCCCCGTCCCGGCTTCCCGATGCGAGACTCCTCGCTACAGAGCCAAGGATTAACAGAAATGGGGCTTTTATAATTATACCGTCATGATTCCAGGCCATTTCCTGCTGGTCCTTTTAATTAAGTAGATAATTTTTCTCTAGGGAAGATCAGCTTTGAAATACTTACCGGCTATTTGAATAGTGGCCTTTTCTCCTCAAGAAAAAAGGGGGGGAAAAAAAACAAAAAAAAAGAAAACTCATGAATCATCACTATCATTTTGCTCTGAGTACACAAATAAAATCATAATTTTTGGGGCTCCGCAGAAAGCAACAAGATGGAAACAAATGGCTATCAATGATGTTATGTTAATGAGACTGTAGAAGCATTTTCTTTGCTTCCTCCCCCTCAGTCACACCGATGATGACTGTAAAAGCAGCCCTATCTGTGAAGGGGGGAGATGAATCTTTGAGGGTAATAGGGTCTTCTGTCACTCATGCCTTTGTGAGTGACACTGACAAGTCTAATAATGAGGGAGACGGCTGGTCGCCCCTCCATTCAAGCGTTTCACTGAGGAGACCTATCCCTGCTGTCCAGCGGGCAGCAGTCACGCGCCCATGCAGCACCCACCTTGCTTTAAAGTGGTTTTATCATTCAAATGGAACACTATAATGGCCTCCTCAGTGACAGCATGCGGAGAGCTGCTTGTTCACAGCTTGGCTGGTCGCCCATTAATTTTAAACCCCAAACGACTTTGATGATGTACTCCAGCAGGAAGAGAATCTGCTTCGAATATGGTAGCAATATATATATATATATATATATATATATATATATATATATATATATATATATTGCTATTTTTTATTTTTTTTTCCATGCAAAAACATTTTGTAAACACATAAAAGTGATGAGTCAACACTATTCCCCCCTCCCCACTCAGCCTGGGCACAAATATCAAATTATATATGCGGAGAAAAGCTATAAAAATCATAAAACACAACCATCAGTGCCAAGATTTTACAGTTACGGTATAACTGAGCACTTATTGTTGTGATTGAATTACATTTTCCTCTGTTAAGAGCAATAATGATACAACAGTTTCCACATAACAAAGCAGCAGAAAGTATTAGAATGTAATGGAGGCTGTTGACCTTCCAGAAATGATGTGTGGGCCTACAACGCAGTGCGCCCCGTCACCTCTGAGAATATTTGTTATCAATTCTGACTTTAAATCTCTCCGGTCAGCATCTGTGTCACTGAAGCAGTGAAGCGGCAATGATGGAGAAGACAGAATAAGAGGCTACATCCTTTGTTTTGCAGATAATCCCATGATTTCCTTACAGCCCTTAAGCAGGTTAGGATCCATTTTCATTTCTCATTTCTCATATTAAGACGGGGTATAGCAAATCCAGTTATGGTGTAATTGCTGATGCTATTAAAAGAGGGAGATTAGGATATTAATAAAATCTGATTATTTTTCATATAAAAAGCTGTCTGTACCAGAGAAAAGGGCATACACAGAGAGAGGAACAAAAGAGAAACAGAGGGCACAGATGAGCAGCATTCCCTAACCGTGGCTTTTATTTATATGTTGTGCAGTTCTGTATGCAGTGCTATATAGGCCAGAGTGAGGAGTTCTTCTGTTTCTGCAATATCTGAACAAGTAAAAGTGACGGATTAGATTTAGTTATAAGAAGCTTTCAATTGAGCATTTGAGCAATGTATTCTGCATTCAATGTTTGTAAAACAGCTTAAAAGATTATAGACACTGTGGTTAGCTGTGGTACCTTGGCAGCTGGTAAAATACAGTTTCAATATCTCCGTCTAAAATGTAAAAACCACAGTGTGGGCAGCTTCCAAAGTTTAAGGAGATAGGTTTTGAAGTGAGATTCTGTGAAGTTATTATTGGTTGCGACAGAAATAATTACTCCCCATCCCACTTGGGAGAATTCTGCTGAAAAAAAAAAAACTTTTACTAACAAATCAAGATTTTAAAAAAGGCAGTTTTTGATTATGTAGTATTTTTCTTTGCTACAATAAAATACAGTAAATGTTTGTCTATAGGGCTGGCGACCTGTCCAGGTGTGTCCATTTCTCGCTCAATGGCCGACGTACGATATCAGGAGGCAAACAATCAGCTCTCTCCTATGAAGCTGCAGCATAGTTGAGGGTCACACCTACTAGCTCTGGTATCCAATACCATAATAGTGAGTATTAAACATCTAGAACTTTACAAGAAGCCATTGTAACTGGATGTTTTATTATTTTAGCTAATCAGTCAATATTATAAGGTGAAATCACATTCATGGAGGGCAGTACTGATCCACCTAATTAGATCAAACTGAACAGTCCACGCCAGCAGCATTGCATTTTCCAGCATGCCGTAATTCATTCAAAGGCACATTTAGGATGGTATGTTCCAAGAAATCATTAAGTGAAACACCTTAACCTGAACTAAACAAAAACAAGATATATTGATTTTTTTTTTTTTTAAGTGGATGCAGCCTCTATCCATCATCTGTATTTGTCTATCCTTGCAGGGATGCAGGGAAGGAAGGTGCCAATCTCCAGTGTTCACTGAGGAAGAGGGGGGGCATGCCCTGGACAGGTCGAACGTCCTTCATGGGGCAACACATAGACTCGGGGTAAACAGCAATGCACACACACATTCATGCCTAAGAGAAATTAGCAGTTAACTTAACATTTACGTTTTTGCACTGGGAGAACATGCAAAGTCCTTTCAGGAAGACGCCTGACCAGTATGAGAGTTTCAAAACCGCTTTAGAGTCAGGAAATGTCACCTGTATGAACTATAATAAAAATGAGAGTTTTCCATAGGATAATCTTTTACAGTCTTCATTTTATTTTACAATAAATCAGTTGGAGGAAATTACCTACAGTTGTGTGAATGTATTATGGAGAGCCATTTCAGCCAAAAAAAGGGATATATGAGAAATTGATTAATGAAACTGGGAAATAGAAAATCGGGTTAGTGGAAAAAGGAAATTGAAAAATGGTTAAATTAAAAAATAGATTAATGAAAAATGGGTAAAGGGATAAATGAAAAATGGACAAATGAAAAATAGATAAATAAAAAATAGATAAAAGAGAAATTGAGAAATAGATAATGTGAAAAATAAAATAAAAAAAATTGGCTTAATGAAAAAAGGAAATTGAAAAGTGGTTAAATGAAAAATAGATTAATGAAAAATGGGTAAATGGATAAAGGGATAAATGACAAATAGATAAATGAAAAAGAGAAATTGGGAAATTGATAATATGAAAAATAAATGAATTAAAAATTGGTTTAATGAAAAAGCTAAATTATTTATTTAACAATTTTTTTATTTATTTCACTCATTTTCTTCATTTTTTTAATTTATTTTACTCATTTTTTATTTATTTCACCCATTTATTTATTTAATTTTGGCTGAAATGGCTCTCCATAGAAATGGCTCTCCATAATGTATTGCCACAGGTTACTGCGACGGTAGCAGTGGCTGCAGATTTTGGAAGATGTTGATTTGGTTTTATCAATGGGTAAAATACATAAATGCAGGTAGAATTGTTCCAGTGAGGATTAAAGATTAAACACAGAAGAACACATCTCCCTTAGTGGTTAGCAGGCGGCTTACCAAAGAGATGGCCTCATTTAAAGCCCACCTGAAATGCTTGCCTGGTGGCCAGGTGCACAGGTTCTCCCAAATTGATGAAAGGTTGGGAAGCACACTGGGCCTGTAGCCAGGGATTATGCCGGGTTTAAGACAGCGACAGCCTGGAAAGCTCGCCAGGTTCCGTCCGAGTCTGTGCAATCTGCAATTCAAATCAATCAGCCGTGTGTGGCCAGAGTGACAGTACTGCAGAGCATCTTGACTTTTAGTCGGTGTTAAAATCATCTCTCTTTTTTTTCGTTCCTCAGCGGAGATCCATCTCCATCAGGTGCCACAGCCGTTTCACTGCTGCTACTCTAATTAGATGAGCGTCCAGTGAGCAAGAAGGGAACTGGACAAACACTAACACTTTAACAAAGTATGTCCTGCACACAGAAAGCAGGACATCAGCAAGGCAGACCCACAGAAAACTGAACCATCAGTGATCTGCTTTTCATTAAAAAGAGAAAACAAACAGCAGAGGAAAACCAGCATTACCAAGAGGATTTCACTGTTTATTTTTGTATCAGCCAGAAGACATTTTCACACACCTTTCCAGCATATTATTTCAACTTCGACTTATTTCTAGTGCATATTCAGGGGGTGATCTCAAGGTAGTACTTCACAGTTGCTTCTTAGGAGTTCATAATTTATAAAACTCCAATCTAGAAGCATAATTTTCACACTTGTTTTTTAGTTTCAGAATTCACTTTTATTAATTGATTTATATTTATTCCTTAAACTTCATATTTAAAAAAATATATATATATATATATATACATTTCCAGCCTCAGCCTTGATGTTTGAATATTTTAGGTAGATTTGTGGCATTACCTTTCAATACATATTATATATATATATATATATATATATATATATATATATATATATATATATATATCATTTTCTGTTGTTTTTTTATGTATTGTCACTTTTTGTGGTTTTGTATCAGTTTGTTATGAAGCACTTTGGGATTTTTATACCTTGAAATAAAGCTTTAAATACTGACTCACTTTACGACATTTGTCTTCCAATGGAAACACGCCTGAGAGACTGGAGTCTCTGTGTTACTGTAGCCATGCAGGTATAATTAAACTTGAGAGCAGGAATGTTATCTCAACATTAAATATGGGCTGGTTGCCAGTGTCCAAGTAGGCCCCACGTTTTCAGTAGTTATGATCTTATAACAGCTAAAATCTATCATGTGAAGGGGTGATTGTAGTTTTGTTCAGCTGCATGGAGCACAGAAGAATGGAGTATTTGAAACGTAATCAATTACGAATTTAATGATGGCATTTGACTTAATGTAATGTTTTGAATGTCGCTTCTATGTTGCATGACTTTGTGTTTTTGTGTTTGCTATGATGTAAAGCAGTTGAAATGCCTTGCTGTTGAAATGTGCTACACAAATAAAATTTGATTGATTGATTGATTGATTGACATATTAATGCTTTATCATATAGAGTACTCCATAGCCGACAGAAATACTGAACTTCAGCTTTTTTGACTCGATCCCGAGAGAGCAACAGCAAACTTAGCCAAATGTTCAACCCTGAGCCTATCATCTTATTTAGACCATTGTTGCATTATGTATATCATGCAAATATACAAAGGATTTCAATAAAATTTGAACCCCACAGTGGTATTTTCAGCCTGAGAATTTGTGTGTATATCCTTCCCAAACTCAGCACAGCAAAAGATGAGCCACACATCCAAATGGTAATCATCCCCATTTCCACTCGCCTTGCATTCACTCAAACCAGGTATGAGGAAAGGGATTCATTTCTCCCCGATCATCTGTACTGAAGATTGGCAGAGGGGAAATTGGGGAATGGAGCAAAGCAGATGATCAAATCTAGGGGTGATTTCTTGTGTCATTTCACTAAACACTAGATTTATCCAGGCCTTGTTGCTATGGCGGCAGTGCATTCAGGAAGATATGGGGACTCAAAGTGTAAACCCACTCATAGATCACTTGGTTATACTTTCATTATATTAGTTGGTTGAGGTGAAATGTGACATCGAACTGGCAGCTTGACAACAAGCTAGAATCAAAGGTTTAATAAAACCAGCAGCATCCGGCGAAAATCGACTTGTCACAATTGCTTTTAACGTCCAAATTATCTCGTTCACGGCCGAAAAAGGCACGCACACGAGAGACAACAAGTATGAGAGGAAAAACATTTAGTAACCTATTTATCAAAAAAAAAAAAAAAATCTAATATCGGAGTATTTTTGTGACAGTACTGGAGGGCAGGCATAATGAATGGGCCCTCTGAAGTCATTTAGAACAGATAAAAACTAGTTTTGTTTAATTAGATTTTCAAAAGGGTGGGAGAGTTGGCCCAGTTCTGAGGCAGAACTGCCTCTGAAGATGCACTCAAAAGCTTTAATGCACAAGGCTACTCTAAAATTGATGATAACTGTGTGTTTTCATAAACTTGACAAGCACGTAAAGGCTGAAACTTTTTACATGGATATTAAATATACAGTGGGTAAAACTCATTCTATTCCACTGCAATAAATGTTCATTTAAGCTAGGAATTAATATCATTATTGTACAATAGAATAGTTTATTTTTTTGTGAAAAACAGAACAATTTCTCAATTTATATAGTTTTATTTTATATCATTGATTGGTAAAATCTGGACTCCTATACCGAAGGGAAAGTTAACTCACACCTTTTCAGTTTAGGGCATGGTCAGATATTGCTCTACATGAACGCTAGTTGCTATAATGCTAATCAATATTAGCAATAAAATTCACAGTAAAATAGGTTGTGAACCAGGAAAACAAGTGTTTTCTGTAAATACCTAATTGTGACTGGAAGGGAAACATGTTAGGAGATCAATCATCAACATGTCAAACATCAAACAGAGAGGAAGCAGGCTATGACTAGTTATGACAACAAGCATCTCTTGGAAAGTGAAGAGTAAAACTTAGGTTTATGGAGGACTTTTGTAGCCAATAAATAAGAAAACCATTTTTTAGGAGAAGTGATGTTAGAAGATTATAGTCGTTTTGTAAAAATCCAGTTAACCCTGTGCTAGAGCTCTGACGGCTGTCCAGGAACTCCAGTGGAACAAATAATTAACAGTTCCCTGAATATGTGTGGTGGTGAGTTGGTAAAACCCAATCATAATGCCATCGTCATTGCAGACTATGTAATACTGATAAACATGTCTGCTCCAAAATATATCTAGCCAAAAGAAATGGCTCAAACTAAAAGATTACGTATCATCTAAATCAGCCAGGGCTCTGGATAAGTTTGGGCAAACCCACATATAGAAATGGGGGACAATATAAGTCACAGGAGACTCTCCAGCATAAATAACAGCAGCAGCCCTTTTTCTCTTATACACTGATTACTTGTTTGAAATCATTCAACAATAATACCCTTCGATACCTAAGGAACGATAAGGAGACTCAAAGAAGACTATGGGATATAAAAGTCAACCTGAAACAATCAAAAGGACTGAGTACATCCTTGTGTTTGTTTTGATGTCCAACTGCATCATCAAAGCAGACCTCTTCTTTCAAGTTGCTGTGTTACAAGTCTTTAGATGTGTACTTACAACAGAGAGCGACTGTTGGTTGAGACGGAAAGAATACAACCACATTATTGTGTTGGAGCTAAAGAGGACTGCACGCCAATCAACGTCCGCAATTTATGTTCCAGTGAACATCAGGCACTGATTCAGGTTCTGATGCTTTAATTGGATAAAACTAAAGACGGAGGAAGGATGACCCTTTCGATGACCCTTATCAATAGAGCTGTGCCTGGAGCACAACCTTATGAATGACCCTGGTGTCAGAGGTTGATGAGGAGAACCCGGCTTAACCCCTTGGACACATCAGCCCGTGAGGCCATTTAGCATCATTTGAAATCATGTGTCAAAAGACGCTGCAAGCATCTGGGAGACATTCCCCCCCCCCACCCCCCGATACAACCATGATTGGGAGGAACATGAACCATGACAAGTGAATAGGTGGATCTCTCACACAAAAGGAGATACTGATTAAATTAAATCTCATTAGCCGAAGAGGAAAACAGCTTGGTTCAGGCACAAAGAGTAGTTTAAAATTGCTTGTAGGCAAGAGGAGAAGAAAAAAAAGAAGATACACACAATGCAATAAAAATGTTGAAGTAGAAGTAATCTTGCAATATTTTAATGTGGCAAATGTGGAGCATTGCAAAAAGGCATGTTGAAGAGTCATAGGAAACATTTACCTAAGCTTAACTATATATTGTAAAATAAAGTCACAAAATTAAAGTTTTGACGAGACTAAGGTATAATTTAACAAAAAAATAAATAAAAATAGAGGTTTCAGGGATGCAACAAATTAGATATTTCAAAATTCCCACATTTTTCCAGACTGTTTCCTGGATTCATTCTTCTTCCATTGAAAACAAAATGGTAGAACTGTATTTTTTATTTGGTAGTATGTTAAATTACTTTGTCAGTGTATTCTTTGCACCTGAACACATTTAGATAATCAAAAATCCTTTTATAACTCTCAATTCAGCGTATTTACCAAGCACCATTTTAAATCACGTCATCTCAAGGCTCTTTACAAAAAAAGACCATTTGAATTCAGTCAAACTTATACATTCCATTCCAATCTTACTTGTCAAACTGTGCGTATTGCAATATTTTAAAATTCTGCACAGGTACCTTGAGACTTTGTCGACGAGGAACTTTAATGCTACTTCATTACAGATGTTTCTGTAATGATTGGGTTTATGGGGCCTCCAAATACCACACATTATAAAGACGGAGGGCCAACAAAATAATGATGGATAGTGTTGGATCAGTACAACTTTTAAGGATTTAGATTAGAAAATAAAAGGCCAGAAATTCAGTTTATCGTGTATACTTAGAGACTCCTTGCCAATGAAATGGCCGTCTCAGTGATATTGTACTTTATATTTCAGAGACACTTACTGATTCAGGGTTTCAGCAGTAAAAGACAAAGAGGGGACCTTCAGAAAGGAAAATAGATCTCAAAATGTTTTAGAATGACTTAGCAGCTGCTAAAAGGTCCTTGACAGCTTAGGCCTTGTAGGGCAGAAGCAGCCATCAGAGACAGAGAGCTGAATGGAGCATGAAAAGACACCCAACATCCCACTGATGCAGCCAGTGACACAACCTGACATTGAACAACTGGCTTACACTTTAATTCCCTGAACAAAACAGAAAACACCGGACTGGCCAAAGGGACAGCAAAACGCAAGAAAATTACAACATGTCTGAAGATTTTCACCTACTTCCGACAGTGGCACCAAAGAGCTGACATTCTTTTGTGCCAGTTATATTTTCAGAGTTGTTAATTATTATCTCAAGAACTGAAATCGATCCTGACACTCTGTTACCATCTACAGTCTCACAATATCTCAGTGCGACACCAACTTTCAGACAGATTCGCTTTGCAGTTTTGACAGAATAAGATGAAAATATGCATGATAGATGACAATGTGGACTGCACACAGAGACAGAAAATATGAATCGTTTTTGACAAGAAGACCTTTTTGAAGCGTGAATGTTTGATTTGTGCAGATACGGCCATATTTGTAGTGTTGTGATTATCCAACAAACCATGACCGACTCTTTACGTCTCGTCGAGTATTTTTTCTCCGACTTTGGTTATTCCAAATCAACACATCTGAGGGAGTCCACATAGAGCAAAACCGTTATTTCAAGGCAGCAGAATAATGAGGGCTACAATGTATGCTTGTCATATGGCATTTGCAAGTGTATAAGCAAAAGGAAAAAAAAGTGATTCAGTGACTACCCTAAAAAGCTTTTGCTGTGCCTATTATGCAGAGAGTTTGCCATGTGTTCCTCCAAAAAAATAAACCTGAGTGCTCAGACGAGGGAACAAATTGCCTGGATCAACATACGTCGAGTACAGAGACAGGAAGAATGGCTGTGTTAATTATTTAGTGAGGAAAAAAGTTGCTCTGTTGTTGTCACTAACAGGTCAGACTTGAAATGCTGACACACTTAACATATGCTGCTGGAGGAAAAAAAAAAAAAAAACATTAACGCCTCATTTGTGTTCCTGAATTAAAAACTCCTGCAACAGAAAACAGCAAATCCTACTTATGGACGAGACATTTCAGAGTCGTTTTTGTTTTAATGAAGTCTACTAAGCTAAAAAAGGCTTTTAAGAAGAATTTGGAAACTGCGACAATTAGGTGCTCAGGATTTATAGCGGCTATAAAAAGCAAACCATATGAAGTTGAATAAAAAGCACCGGAAAAGAACATCATGCAGTTATTCTAAAATGAGTTCCTAGGTGTTCCAAATTACAAGTGTTATAGCTTTCTCCCTTACTCCCATCACATTATTATGCATCCACCTTTGGTTTCGATTCTGTATGAAGACAATCTCATAGGAAAATGCTTTTTCATATGCTTAACTCTACTATAAACAACTGGTCTTGGTCAACCAGTTTACCGCAGTGAATTCATTCACTTATACCCCACATGTGGACCATTTTTATATAATTAATGCAACTGTGGGACAATTATTGTAGCAATAACCCAGCATTGCTTATTTTTCTGCAATGATGAAGAGTCACTGTCCTCAGCATTGTGGATGCTTGATACAGAAAGTGAAACTGACAGCAGGACCTATTTTTTGAGTAATTGTGCAAATTCCTCACCCCTGATCCCGATACACAAGCCATGTACATAACAGGAGTGAATCAGAAAAGATTCTAACTCTACAAAAATAAAAATAACTGCTTAGAAATGTTTAACATGATTCAAATGTTTGCAGATCATGACTGTGTGATTTGGCAACCAGAGACACTTTCAAACATCCAAATTTGTCTTCAGTGTAAGCAAGGAAAAGGTTTATTTGACCTGTTTCAGCCAGCTGACTGGCATTGTGCAGCTAAGAAAAAGGTAGATAGAAAAGAACACAACGCTATACTAGTCTTTCTACAGTCACAGCAAGTTCCAGTCGCTCCGACTTTGAAATTGTAGGAACACTCTGGAGGCCCATTTTAGATTTCAAAGCTTGTTTTACCATTTATCAGCCAACGCACAATGAATGGCAATGTAGATAAAGAGTTTTGGGTGGTGAAAATAAGCAGTTTGATTGAGATAAAACATTTCCTAAATTATATGGAGGTTTCCTTAAAGCTAGCATGGAAGGCTTTTAAAGTATTTTAAACACTTGCTTAAATTACATTCTGTTATTTAAACAAGAATATTGTTTGCTGACATGCCTCAAAAACAAACAGAGAGTGACAACTAAGCCACAGCTCCCTGAAGTGAGAAGTGACAGAAGGATTATTTTGAATATCCGTTGGCTCGTTCAATTCACTGTTTGTTTTCATTTGCTGTGCTAACACGATGGCACGAAAGAAAGATGGTACATTGTTATCGCAGCAGCCCTTAACCGTCAACATGCCACAAGAAGACTCCAGAGCTGCTCTTCCTTAAATTGCTTTAAGTGATTATTGGACTGGCAGTGGGATCACTTTAGACTTCTGTCACGACAGGTTCAGAGTTTTATAAACAGAAAAGCAACACTTAGCTGGAAGAAAGGGTTACCTGTTTAAATTCAGGTCATATCTTGGACCCTTTGTTGGACCTTTTCTGTTTTGCCACTGAGTATTAATACATGCAAGAATTCAATAATTCAGATTTTATGTTTTTTCAAATATTTGTGAAGCACTTATGCTGCAACTGAGCTTTTAGTGCTTTCAAAAAAGTATCTTATAACCTGATTTAATTGCACACATTCAAAGCCGTAGTTAACAAGGGATATTATATTCAGTGCTGATGTTGAGTTAGAGTTAAACATTCTGTGAGATGCTCTATTGAAGGTGCTGTTAAACTCGGGGCAATTTGCAAGCAACTTCACATTGCATAATCATCATTCCGAGATGTGCAACGCTGTTTGCAGACTGTTGTGGTGATAAACGCACTGAACTGTCTCCTGTCGTTCTTTATATATCGCTGAACATTTGTTTTGCATCAATTCAGCTTTGTATGAACATCTTTTGACAAAAGTAAACTGCAGTATGCTTTTTAACCTTGGATGTGCAATAAGAATATTTGAGTCTAATCACATTAGTTTTGGCATTTCTTGTGCTTAAAATGCTTCAAATAGAATTGATGCAATTTTTGGTTTGAGTTGAAAAGAAATCTTTTATTTTATAGATTTCCCACTTGATTATTAAGGATTACCCTTTTAACTATAACCTCATGCTTTCTTATTGGCTTAGCTATTGACTGTCCTTCTATCTTCCTTTTAGCCGTCAAGGACACCCACAACTAAAAACTCCATAAAATGTCACATACTGTATATTGGATAACAAAATCCCTGTCCGTGTTCAGTATTTCAAAAGATTTAAGAAAAAAAAAAAATAGGAAATGAGCATAATTATCAAGGAACAGCAGCAAGATTTATCAAATAACTATTTTCAAAACAAAATTTAAAATAAGCTTTTTATTTTGTACATTTAAACAGCCAATTTTATAGCAAAACAACTGCAGGCTGCATAGCTGGTAAAAATGTTATTTTTGTCTGTCTTGCTCTCTTTGCCTCCAAGAGGGTCACACTGACGAGTGTCATGAAGAGGGAACATCTGTCTCTAAAGTGTCGTCTATTATCCACCCATTGTGGAGGATCGGCACCTGAGCAAACAAAGAGCCTCCATTATTCCATATTCACCAGAATCTCAACAGCACCTTTCCAAGCTGAGAGTAATCGACTGAGCAAAGGAGGAGAGTGGAAGAAGAAAGGGGAATATTGTATGGAAGCTCTAGATGTCTCAGTCTAGTGCGCTTTTTTTTTTAACAAAAGTAACAATGACCATAGGGGACAAGAAACCTGTGCTTGCTATCATTCAAGCTAAAATGTCTACTTACTAAAATGGCTCTTAAAGTTGAGAATAATGAAGGAATGGCTGTTTGGGTTATTATTTTTTTTATTTTTTTTACAACTCCACAGATAACCTCTTTTAGAAAATGAGCACTTGACCTGCCTCCACACACTGGAGTGTCCTTTTCTGCAGAATGGCATTTTGCATAATGCCATCGATTGAAAGCATGACATCCTTCTGCCTTAGTCCAGTCTCAACCAAAAAGAGTCTATTTATGTGAGCATGGGAGTATGAACGCAAGGAGGGATGGGTGCAGGGTGGGAAAGTAATTAAGTCTAATAAAAACATTCTCCAATTACATGTCCTCTAAATTTAAAGCTTAAGAGAAGAGGATGGTCACTGTGTTGAAGTGTAAGGACTTTGCAGCACCAAATGTGTTCCAATTTAGTTTTGGATTGCAAAGCAGGTGTGATCCAATCCGAGTATCTTAAACGTTTTAATTTATAGTCTCTTGCAAAAGAAATTACATGCCCCTTGAACTTTTCCCACATAACATTGCAACCACCCACTGCAACTTATTTTATTGGGATTCTATCTAACAGACCAAGAAAAAGTAGCGCAGAATTGAGAGAGAAAATGAAAATTATACATTTTGTAATATTTTTCACAAATTAAAATAAAAAAAAGTGTAGTATGCATTCATATTTAGTCTCTTCCATCCAACAACGTGTAGAACAGCTTTTTGCAGCGGTTGATGCGTATTAGTGTGTTTAGCACATTTAAATGTTTGCTGATGTTTTCTTTGTGAAATGGAACAATCAGTTTTCAAATCTTATGTTTCTGAATTGGATTTAGGTCTGAGATTTGAGAGGACCAATCCAGCATGAATAGGTTTTGATCTAGACCATTCCATATTAACTCTGGTTGTATGTTTATACTTGTTTGCCTGCAAGTTTGTGAATCCCCGAGACTTTTGCCACTTCTAACAACTTTCTTCCAGCGTTGCCCTTTATAATGCACCATCCATCTTCACATCAATCAACCAGCTTCCCTCTACCTCCGCTGAATTAAAAAAAGAAAACGTCCTCATCTGTTCCTGCTACCAGATTCTTCCACCTGAGCTTGGGATTTTTGCAGCTCCTGCAGAGTTACAGAGTGTCTCTTGGTTTCTTCCTTGATTGGTACCCTCCTTGTCCAGCCTTTTAATCTAGGAGCAGGAGCAAGGCCATGGTTTGATAGGTTTGGACTAGCTTTAAAACTAACTCTGTTTTTTAAACTATTCACAGAACAGCTGCATTTATAATGAAATTAAACTATACATATATGCATTATATTTAGTAATAAGCTAAGAGCCATTAGCTTCATTTAGGAGTACAACTACATATTTATCCACTATTAGATAGAGGTGTATCCCATAAAATTTCAAAATTGAAATGTGTGGTTTTACCTTTATGGAGCCTGAATGGGCTCAAGGGGTATAAAATACTTTTGAAAAGCAATGTACTTGCTTTTTTGAATGTCAGAAATGTGTTTATTACCCCCATGGAAAAAGACCAAAGCCCAGCTGGAGGAGAAAAGTTATTCCAGGGTGTCCTATCTTACCCTAAACACACGACAGGGAGCCACGGAGAAAACCCTGACCTCATCCACCTCAAGTCCCCTGTGGGGTCTGTCAGACCAGCTGCAACATTGATCTCCCAGGCTAAAATTTCAAGGGCTGAAAAACAATATCCCTGTTGGCAAATGGATGGCATAGCATCCCGGCGCTGGGGTCGACAGTTCAGCAGAAAGCCCACAGGATGTGTCGGTGGGTGTTGAAGGGCGGGAATGCTGGGACAAGCAAAGGAGATGGAGATGTGTCTAGCAGGCCTTTCCGTGAAGAGGTCTGATGACCGTGTCGCTGACCAGGTGAGGAGGTCGTTTTTACTCTCATGCCCCCAAACACTCCATCACACTCTGTACGCTATTTATAGGAGCTTAGGACAAGCGGGGTTGAGCATTTGACAGCAACAGCCCAGCATAGCAAACATGTTCTGACAAATATATTACTTTAAAGCTGGATAACCTTTCTCCTGGAGTTTTACAGTTGCATTATAAGATAACTGCTGTCAAAGAGCTGAAGGATTGGGGAGAAAATTGGAAATAAAGGATAAGACATCACATCCTATCAGAAGTTGTATCAGTCTCTGCAGTGGAAATAACTATTAAGTTTCAGATTGCATCCCAACAAAGATTAAGTGGTGGCTTTTTTTTTTTTTTAAGAAGGCTTAATAAATTCACCAAGATAAAAATGTAAATTGCATCTTTGTAAACATGGAGTCTTCTTTTTGCCAATTATCTCTTAGATTTTGCTTCGCCTCTCCCTTTCTCTTGTTCTGGTTAAAAAGCCCTGTCAAAATGATTTCTTTGTCATCTATAAAGCAGCTGATTATATAACATCCCAGTAGGGCCAGTTGGCAACTTTTATTTTAAGACATCACAAACCTGATTTTCTATTCTTGGCTAGTTTTTGTTGTTTGAATTGGATTCACCTGAAAAATATGTGTTAACATTAAATGATTTAACCATCATCAAAGTGCGATGCTGATTTATTGAATATTGCCCATTTCAAATGTCGTGTTGCATATAAACATTGAACCATGTTGACTCTGGAGAATACCGAGTTGTAGATTCTATAAAGTTCATTTATCGTTTGTTTGCAATAAATTCCCACCGAGTTTCACTAAGGCTTGTAAAGGAGAGGACTGCACCCGGTGCTAATAAAACGGTATGCTCAAAATGATTAGCTCTGTTTAAGCAGCTTTCAGCTTAATGTCTACAGCTAGAGATGCAGTGGTCTGTACATTCTGCACCAGCGGATAACATCAGGGACTGCAGAACATCATTTAAATCAACGGAGAAACTAAAGATAGACGGAAACTCGTGCTGCACCATTTATTGAAAATATATGCTCATGGCAACATCTGTTTGTGCAGTATTAATCAAAAGTTTGGAATTAGAGAAAGAAATCACATCCAATGTCGGTCCTTTGAATCACAATCCATGCTTCTGTGTCCACTGATTTGACTGATGAGGTTTAAGTTAGCAGCCAACAAGTTAACAAAACAGAGATAATAAATTGTCACTACATATTTTTATCCCTTGGAGGATACAGTTTAGGGATAACATATGCATAGGAATCTCATTTTGTGTAAACAGTTTAAGTGGGTAATGTTGTGTCACATTGTTAGAGTGCAAAACATTGAGGAGAACAAACTAGTCTGCAGAGGAGCAATGGGGACCTTCAGCAAAGAGGAACGCAAACGGAGTTACAGAACACTGCTTCATTTTCTCCCGTTGAGCTTCCAACATCCTACTGCCAGGAATTGCATAGAATTCGGAAACACTGGAATACTATTAAAAACAGTTAACATCTAGAAAACACACACGTCTGTTGTCTGGTAAAGATGGTAATTGTGTAATAAAAGCTAATAAAAGGAAACTTTACCATCAAATTTCTCTTCTGGTTTCAGCGACATTGTGAACAGTACTTTTTTTTTTTTTTATTGAGCTGTTTTACTTTACTTTTGGTTTCTCATGTACATGTCACCACTATTAATAAATAATTAATGACCATTCACAGGAGAAAACCTGGTTGAATTACATTGTTACCAAATATTCTTGTGGTCAGAAGTAGACAGTTTTCACACCATTCTAGTATTGCCTTTGTGTACAAAAAGGCAAAGAATTAACAACAGCTTATTTTAATTTAATTTTCTTAACACTGCCGCTGCCAATATAGCTTCCTAGCCCCCTTCATGGAAAACTTGATATAATTTAAGATCTGTTTCTGATCCACAAATGAGTCTCTGATTAAAGTTGTTTCTGTGTTAGGGTGACGTGAGACATAAACAATCCACCATGGACACTGACCACAGACAAGCCCAGAACACAAGTAATGCATCAGGTCAAGGTTTTTCACTCACTATGTGGAGTAAACAACGTAGAAAATAAGGCAAAGAGATTGGATATTTTTGGGCTGCTGAGAGTGTTTGAAGAGTCCCTTTTCATTTCTTTTTACATTTCCCACAGCTAACCTTTTCTCAGTCCTCCCTCCTCTCTCTCTAATACCACTGCTTTTCTGTCTATTTCTCTTTCGCTTCCTGAAAGACAGATCTGCAGAGCGGGAAAGTTCTTGTCTGAAGCTTATCGCCTGTCTCAACCCAGCAGAGAGAAATTTCTTGCCATTTGTTGCATACAAGTGTGATGGGTGTGCGTTCGGGGCTCATCTGTGGCTGCACTACCTCACCTGGCACTCATGTGATTAGATTTCATATCCCAGCCTGCAGCAGATAAACTATCTCCATCAGCCAGGCCCCTCAACATCAATCTGCCTCGCTGATGGCCTGTGTTGTGGCGGCGGTCTCATGACACTTTCCCGCCGCCGTCTTTATGCATAATATTAAAAACAGCGATGTCCCACGAAGCCTTCCATTTAGATTAAAAGAAATAACAGGCTATTGTGAAATGATGTGTGGCTGTTGGGCTGTGGAATTGATAAAACCCTCTTAAAGGGAGAGCGCCCCATCGGGCTATCAGAGTACCATAGCTCAGAGTTTCAGTGCTTGCCTTTCGCTGTAAGCCAATCATGTCAAGATGCACAAATCTCTGCATGAGGTGCATCCACCATATGGTGGGACGAAGGCGTTGAAGAGAAAGAACTGGGGGTTTTCGGGGAGGTGGTGAAGACGAAAGGGCGGCTCCGTTTATTTATTGTTCTCCTCTGGTTAACGGTTCATGAGCGCCTAGCTTTATTAAACTGGGCTTTGAACGCACACATAGCAGCAGTAAAACTTCCTGATGGCCGAGCGGGGAATCAATTCAAGCTGCTGCCTTCAGGAATTACTGCAAAATAATGGTACTATCACACAGGTTGGTCTCGCCAGTGTTAGGGGTTAAATGGACCATTTAAATTCTTTAATCAACTCTAGTATTAACTGCAGAAGAGGAGTGCTGCTCCTAACAGATATATGCAGGGGCAGGTATTTTAATGAATATCAAATGAGATGTCAGCGCAGAGGCACCGCCAAAACGGATACAAAGGGAGAGACTGGTAGTCAATATTAAAATAATGATAGGGAGATAAACATTTACTTTCTCTACAATAGATACTACACGGAGTTGCATAAAATATATAATGAACTAATATTTTATTCTGCTAACTGAAAATAGTAGGATAGGAGTGGGAAATAATTGCACTTGCAAACTAATCAATTTTCTTGGATTTTATACCGTTTCTTTTACTCTGGATTAGCTTTTCAGCCAAAACTATTTATACCCTTAGCAAATAAGAATTGAAAATATTTTTTTCTTTCACCCAATAAACCTGTTTTAGCTAATGAAACAAGCTACAAAATGAATGTTTTAGCCTGTTTAAGATCAAATGTATGCTAAAACAAGCTAGTTTTAGGTTAAACAAGAAAAAAAACAAGCTTATCCTTGTTTGTTTTAGCCAGTTTTGTTTTAGTGTTTAGCACACTGTCCACTCCTTTGATGGCTGTTTTAGATGTGCCTTTCGTCACGTTTTGTAGAGGCCCGATAATGAACCATTCATCTGATTCAGGTGTGTTGAACCAGTGAAACATCGAAAACATGCAGGACACCAGCACTTAAGAACTGATACTGAACATCAAAACTTTAAAGTTAGACAAGCTAAGTTATGCATCCACTTTGCAATATTGCTATCTGCCTAGGATTTCAGTGATGGAGGAAGATGTGCTTTATTAATTAAAAATCCCTCAAGCACCTGCTCCAGATATACAAACGACCATTTAGCTTGGGAAAGATATTAAAAAAGGTGGTGACATAATAGCAACAGAAATATGACTCTAAATTAATGTACATGTAATATTTTTCATATTTCCAGTCTGTTTACCGTCAGCAGTCAATTACGTATGTATGTTTAGTGTTTCAAAGTATGTCCATACGTAATTGCATAGATGGATTACAATTAGAAATACCAATACAATACCCATGAAGCCCAAACAAGCTTCAGTTATTCAATTCAATAGAATATCCAGAGACTTTTTTACTTTTGTCATATACAGCTGGAAAAACTAAACTAAATGAGTTTAATACTCCGTTTTACAACAGGTACATTAAAAAAAAAAAAAAAAAAAAAAAAAAAAAAAGAGGAAAAAAAAAAAAAGGTTTTTCCCTTT
>NW_015113005.1:259142-321617 GCF_001443285.1 Poecilia latipinna
AATAAAAAGGTTTTAAATTACGTTTTTATAAAAGATGAAAAAAAAAAAAAAAAAAAAAAAAAAAAAAAAAACTAGGAGTAAATAGATAAGATGTTTCACTTTACCAATGAAAAGAAAGAATTAACAGTTTACTACATTGTGTACAATGTTGCAGCCACTCTCCCATTGGCTTGTTAACATCACGGTCCCTTGACCCCCTACCGCTGCTGTGAATTGCGTTTCACGGTTTGAAGGTTAGAGAGAAAGGCCCATGTTTGCTGAGAAGGCCAGATTAGTGCTCATCAGTCGGGGACGTTTGAGGTCCCTGAACTGACCTTTGGGGCAAAAAGCCAAGCTGCTTTCACACTGCGCTACACAGGCACCTGATTGAGCATACAGTGGCCTATTGTCACCACTCACCCAAAAGAAAAGACAGCGAATTGTCATGTCAGGAACTTTGGCCCCCATGACAATATAATGCACAGTCTTTGTTTCACATAGTGCCTGTTAAGGTGAAAGGCTTCACAAAGGGTAAATAGTGCCATTAAACTTTTATTTAAAATAAAAAAGAATCCATTTCATCTAGGGTCTAAAAAAGATAATCTCTATTGCTATTTTCACCCTGTGGTTTGTACTACAAAGTTTTTATTTGTCATTGAGCTTAACCAATTTTGATCATTTTTTCTTCAAAACTGCTGAATTTTTTGCAATTTCCCATTCAAATTCTCAGAAGCGCAGCCGGTGAGGCAGCAGCGAGCCGAGTCTCACCTTGGATTGTGCAACCTCTCGCTAACTGCGTTGACTGTCATTCGATGGGAGCATGTTCCTCCTGTCTGTACGTCGCCAATAAAATAAAATAAAAACATTTAATATGTGAACTGATTTTCCATAATTTAGCTGATGCATATAACGTACAGTGTTTTTTGTCACCAGCTGTGTGTGTAACTTGTTTTATGTACTAAGGAGCGATCATGAACAGCAGAGAACAGATTCAAGGTGAGGCAGGCAGTTTTCTTGCCTCATGGCAGGGGGCGCTCATGATCCCATGTTGGTCTTGTGACTCCATAACTACAGAGTAAGAGACAGAGAGCTGGCCATACAGTAAACAAGTAAAGTACAGGAGGCTCAGCTTGAGTGTTACCTATGTAAAAATTACAGTGAATAAACATGTATCCATAGTCATGTGTCCTCAAGGATTCCAATATTCATTATGTCGGCTGTTGTGTTATATCGCAAAAAAATTTTCAAATTGAGGTTTTATGTATCCAACTGTAAAACATCAAAAAGACAAGATGACAAATATTTATCAACATTAAACATCAATTTTGAAAAAAAACATTTTTCTTTCAAGGACTAAGAGAAAAAAAAACTTTCACACAGTGGAATATTCTGTTTACTAAGCAACAGTATCCTTTACAACCCATGTTATTTACTAGATGAAGTAGAATGCTGTGCAACTTTTAAATAGTTAATTAGACAGCTGACAGTAATAGTTTTATAACTGTCGTACTCGGATGCAGTTCACTGCTTTGTGCACATAAGAAAACAACAAAGGTTGAAAAGATTAGATCACCAGTTTATAGCTTGCTCGCTGTTTGAGGTCATCCATTTAAGGGCTTTCAAGAAGTCATGCATCATTAAGGTGGATTTCCAATTGTGCTCAGCAGCTAATCATGCAAAGATAATGTGGCATTGTTATCTGAATGACACCGGTGACACGAAGATTAACCAGGTTTTCATGCACTGGCAAGTTAGAGAAAGGCTGCTCATTTCGTCAGAATGGACCAGTTTTTGAAGAGACATTAAAACCGCTTCATTATTTCTGAATACAAATTTAAGAATTAGCTGATTTTTTTAATTAAAGCATGTGAACCAACAAAATTTTACAAGCAGTATGCTTAGCACCTTAAGTGCTGTGATTAAATTTCTGTCCATATGCACATTTTGCCCCCTATTAGTTCTATTGGCAATTCACAGAGATACTCTGGTTGTTTCTCATCAGCATGGCAGCCATCTTCAATGGCAGCAATAAAAACCACAGAGATCTTGCAGGAATGTAAAAGGCTCCAGTAAAATAAAATGCATGATTTAATGACCATCTGTTGGGTGCCAGTGCAGACCTTGATGCAACATGCTTTGTGAATGATCAAAGGCAGCATCCGCACCAAGAGCGCTTCACCTCAGGAAGCGCACCAGGAAATTAACAAGCTGCCCAGTACAGATCCATTTTCTATGTAGCTGGCCTCTTATTATTCCTTAACTCGTCTCCTCAATGTGGCATGCTCCATAGGAAGATTAGGAGTGAAAAATGTAAAAAGAAACAACACTCTACCCCTAAAAGATAAGAGGGTCCAACTTCACTAAATGAAGTTCTATTAAATCTATTACATAGAACATAAAAATAATTTTTAAAAGCTGTGTACAATAGATTTTTTTTATAATAGCTCTGACATTGGATACATATGTTTATAGCTTTCTTGAATTGCTCTAAGAGTCCACTTTGGTGTAGAGAGATGGATGCCAAATGACCAATCAGCGCTAAAAGGAAGCATACACAATGAAAGGCATGCTGACGTCCTCAGACAGACATCCTAAAACACTTGGCTCTCATCTCTTCAAGGCTCAGTAAATGAAACATTTAACAGCTGAGTCACACTCAGGTTTGTAGCGAAACCGTGGGTTTCTTGCCTGAGCCATGAATAACACAGAATCCATAGAAACAGTCACACACGCAGGCAAGTCGGGCACAAACTTATTTTAGTTCTCATGAGTTGCTGTTTAGTCTCAAGGGGATGCAAAAACAACTACTCCACTGGTTTATAGCGCATGTTCTGGAAATTTACCATAAGGCATGACAAATGTCAGGTGGGCTCTAAAGAAATCGCTACACAACACACTCAAACACTGCAGTGCTATGAATATAAATACTTATTTTTTGCTATGTTGTTTGGTTTCTGCTACTCTTCATCTCTGTCGTCTCTTTTACTGTTTGCTAATTATTCTGCCTGTCTGTCGGTCTCCAAGACTGTGCGGTGTTTAACATGCTGCGGAGACACATGTCCACACAACAAATTCGCTATTTTGTTAGCAGTCACAGCTCATTTGGCCCATTCCATGTTTTGGCATTCTGTTATTGTCACGCTCGGTGAAGTTTTCTCGGCTGCCCACCAAGGGGGAGAAACGCGTTCCGTAGGCTGTCAGCTGAGGCTCGTATTCACACCCTGTCCTGCCGTTTTTCCTCCAGGCTTACCGTTTCAATCCTACGTGGAATAAAATGTCTGAAAACAGCCTCTCTGTTATTCACATCCAATATCTGCTAGCTTGCTAAAGTGAAAAAATTTAGGGAGGACAAGGCAAAGCAGCCGGAGAGATGATATTAATGTCAAAGGTTTCTCGTTTACCTGCATCCCACCCACATCTTTACTTGTCACTGGGGTCAAATAACCCACTTTAGACACAATCAGCCCTACAGCTGTGTGTGCTTTGTTGTGCTTCCACCTTCAAATACAACACCTAAGACAGTGCATGGAAGCTCTGCAGCCACAACACCTCACCCTAAAATAGTACGGTGATTGAAGACCCTTGAGAAAGTGTCAGTGTGGTGTCGATCTCTTGCGTGGCCAGGGAGACTGAAAGAAGGGGGACGAGGGCTCGTTTGCAGCTTCGCAGGTGGAGCTGGCTGCTGGTGGGAATGTCCCAGCTGGCCTCAAACGTCTAACATTCCCAGGCAAGCAGCATCCTTCCACCCACCGACTGCACACACACAGTGGCTCCCTATGGTACAGAGCTGATTGCTGTTTCATCAGAGGCAGGGCAAGAGTCACTGGAGATAAGCTCTGCCTCTTACTGTTTGATGAACTATTTATGTTTGCTCTGCATGGGAAGCCCTGAACAAACAAACAGGCGTGTGGTGTATTTATCAGAGAATTAGAAAGCGTTTCTTATGAACCTGGACACTTGGTGCTGCACTAGCGTCACAGGAAAAAGCTTAATTAGAGCTTCCTGAAAACAATGCCTTGATACCCCCCACTCTCCCCTGTATTGCCCATGCCCATTATTACCGCTAAGTAGGCTCCTCCATCAATTATGGCATGTGCTAATGTGAGTCTCACAGCAGAGAACCGACATGTTTCAGTGGGCTTAGAATGACTTTGTAGCACTCCCCCACTTAGAAATTTGTCTTTTTCCGAGCAGACATCTCTGCATAAGCCGGAAAGTGTGAGAAAGAGATTCGATAATATAATAACAGTTTTGTGTGTACTAGAAAGCTTGAAAACTTGATTATTAAAGATCATCTTAAACCCAAGATTTCCAGGTACAAAATTGTATTTCTTGTACACTCACCAGCAACCTTATTATTACAGTATTATAGTATTAGATATAAATTAGTAGTAGTGGGTTGGGCCGTCTTCTGCCTTTAGCATTATCCCAATTCTTCATGCCATAGATTTAACACGGGGTCAAACATTTATCTTAGATTTCGGTTCATGTTGACATGAAGGCAGCAGATCTCGTAGCTGCCCATCCATGACTTTTGAAGTTTAAACTAGAAAACTTTGTGTATCTGCTCCATCTTCTCAACTCTTCAGTCAGTTGTGGAAGATGGCTGCTCGTGCTGAGCCAGGTTACTGCTGCAGTTTTCTTCCTGTTTGTCTTTCTACCGTCACCATGTACATGCTCAGTTTGAAGGCAGTTTGTGTCGTAAAGTCAACAACACAAAGCTAGTGATTTTCTGCTGTCACTATGTGGTCGTCCAGAAGGAGTGAATGCTGCAAGTCAATGACTCAATCCAATTCGCTGGGTTTCTTTCAAAACTTTTTGAACTACTACAAATAACTAAGCTTATTGTTCTGTTTAATCACTTGAAATTCAGCATTTGTGGTTAATTGCTGCCATTGTTGTGAATAGAATCATTAATAGTTAGTGGTTAAATTGCATGACTTTCAGTTTTTAGCAGATTACAGTTCAGTTATGGGTTGCTGTGCCAAGTCATTGTGTGCCTCTTTGTTTATAACAGTTATGACATACAAATCTTTCTTATTGCCATCATATCAGTGCACATCTTTTACAATAATGTCCGTGATCCATGTTATTGGTGTGAAACATTAAAGGATGACAGGCTTCGCATAACATTCCACAAAGTTTCTCTTCTTCCTGTGTGTAGAGATGGTTTTTGCTCACAGTGAGGAAATTCACAAATGCAACGATTTCTATCATCTATTTGCATATTTCAAAGGAGGTGAGTACAGGGAGGGTTCTGATATTCCCTCACACGTGGTTAAATGTACCACGATTGGGATGTAAAAATAAATTGTCCACACTGTGTTGTGCTTCTCGATTTGTATGTGCGCAGGCCTTTTACTAGGTTTATTAGTACACCATGTTTCAGCCGGAAAACCCAACTGAACTTTGAACACGAGGCTCCTGTTCTTTGCCAGAACCACAGCTTTACTCTGTGCACGCTACATTATCCTTTCTCATTGATCTTCGTTGTCCTTTCTCACTTTCAACAGTCATTCTTCACTTTCCACCTTTACAAGCGATCCTGTAGTTCTCCTCTGAGATATGTCAGAGTGTGGGTGATAATGAAGTGTCTAGGAAAAGAGGATTAGGTGGAGCAGTGGGCATCATCCCTGTGGTATAAATGCTCATCTCTCCCTCAGGAAGGACACGTGGAGCGTCTTTCACCTCAGTCCAACTGCTCGTCTCAGTGTTACTCTCAGCTAGCATACTTGGATTGCTGCTGTGATCCTCAGGAGGCAACAGTGGGGAAGTTAACACAGCGACAGGCTCTGCTCCTTGGGGAAACTTGGCGTTTCATCCTCTGACACCCATCTGTTTATTCTGCACTCTGGCTGAGAGTGGCATAACAGGCACTGGGAAAGTGAAGATCTTCACCAAGGGAACAGGTTGATAGTGAAGGAAATATAGAGGTTTGAGACAAAGAAAGACAGATAGAGGAAGATAATCTCTTCCTCCTGCCTATGGTCTGAAAAGAAAGAAAAAAAAAAGAAGCAAAGAAGAAAAAGAGTTCCCTCTGCCGTCCCTGGGCTCAAATGTTCCATGTCTGCGTGTGGCCTGTCAGACGCTGCTAACTAGGCTGGCCCAGGAGAGATGCAGATAGGTTGACAGTTTGTTACTAGTTGGCAAAAGCCCACCGTAGGAGGTCAGTCACAGCACAGGAAATGTCAAAAAAGTCTTACTAATCAGCCAACCAGCAAGTACTTTCCAAGTGCTCAAACGTTACTTCCCTTTCTCTCACAGCAACTTAAAAGGCCCATTCCCACCGTAACATCACAAGAGTTTAAGAGCCAATTACCACAACAAGCACGAGCTACTGCAAATTCAAATGTTCATCAGCAGCAAAGACGCAGAGAAGTTATTGTCTTATGAATAATGTCCATTATAATATGGAAAAGTGCAAAGGGTAAAAATGTAGATCTGGCCAGGGTTGTGCACTGCCTTTAGCCCAATGACCGCTGGAGATGGGCACCAACCCCCACAGCAGCGGTGCAAGAATAAGTGGGTATAAACAATGGAGGGAAGGATTTTTCTGATATTTTCAGGGGGGAGATTATGATACTTCAGCAACAAAATCAACTCAATGTGTAGCTTTTTACACATCTTTAACTGGGGTGTCAACAAATTTGTCAGCGTCCACATGTGCAAACGAGTCCACTGTAAATTAGGCCATGACAGTGGAGGTTAACAAGTAAAGAAACGCTCTGATCCTATCCTGCACTCTTTGCATGGTGATTATTATGCACAGAAGTTAAATACATGTTTTCAAATAACAAACCTTCCTATAATTGACATACTGTCAAGTTCTGACTCATTTGTGAGCAAGACGCTAAAAACTCTTCAAACATCATCTGATGCTTTTGCCATGATAGTTGAGATTACAGTATGGAATGAGGCAGTGGCCTGCAAAGAACTGTCCCCATTTGTCAGATCTCATCACTCTGTCACGCATCGCTAGGGGCAGCAGGACCAAAACTGACCACTGAGTCAGTCGACAGGACAGCTCAGCAGTCAGTTATGTCTGAATGAGATACACACACAAATTCAGACAGACACAGGCATGTCATATGTGGAAATATGGGCATAATCATGCCTGCACTCACGCACGCTGTCATGAAAACCCACAGTAATGGGGACCTACATACAGAGGATAACACACACACAAACAAAAGCATGAAAAAGACGAACAGTGTAGTGAAGTGATGTGCGAGCAGGACCAACCCCCAAAAGCAGGCATGATAAAGACCAAACGGGATACAAATGCGCTCTGACACCAGGGTTGGTAATGCACTGAATTGTCTAAACTCCTTAACAACTGACCCAGAAATACTGGTGCACAAGAAAAGATTTGGGAGGAGGTCATATGAGAGGCAAGTGAAAACAAATGCACAAAAATGGAATTAAGTTGATAGATTCTTTCATATTTTTCAAGCTAATTGGTGTTTGTAATTACAGTCGATAGGAAGGAGGAGTATACCTTAAGGAAAAAAAGAAAAGAAAAGAAAAACAGTATCTTTTGGTAAAAAAAAAAAAAGTTAATGGTTGGAGAATATTTGTTGCAAGGTTTCAGAACATGACTCTCCCCTTTTAGAGATGGCAGAACAGAGACACTGTAAAATAGAGAAAGAGGGGTTGCACTGGGTCAAACACAAAGTAAAACAAGCAGCTGCAATATGTTTACAGAAGGAACCCTGAGGGAAGTGGAGGACTTGACTGCACCATCATATTTATTTTCAGCTAAATTATTCTGAGAATTTATGATGGTTCACTGCATGTTTGTGCTCCCTTCTAGGCACAAAATAAGTTCTAATGTAAAAATAGGCCAAATTCCTAACCCTATGGTAATTGCTCAGGTTGGTTTCACGATCATCCTTGAACTATTCCTCTAAACCTGTAGCTAATCTAACTAATGAGGTATGATGCACTGTGTAATGGACGTATTTGAGAGAATAAGAAACCTTAACTCAAGTGGAATTTGCCATTTTGTTAAAAATGTAAAGATATTTCTGGAATAGAGAGCAGTTTCATAACTATACATCATAGGGATATGATATTCTGCACTTAGTCAAGTCATAACCACAAACTTCAATGTATTTTATTGGATTGCTATGTAACAGACCATTTTTTCTGGAACATGGCTTTTAAAATATTTCAAAAACAAAACAATGTACAATATATCCATCCAATCCATGTGAGATTGAATTTTTAGCAAATAAAAAAACAAAACAACAGCAAAAAAAGTGATGGGCAAAGCAGGTAGAGACGTACCACAAAAACCCTGTTTGTATTTAAAGGGGACACACAGTACTGACTCAGGGGGGCTGATTATAAATGCATGGCACACTTTAGCTTTTGATTTGTAAAACCGTGTTTAAATCTCATAATAAATTTCCTTCCACTTTGCAATAATCTTCTACTTTGTGTTGCGCCAACCCATGAAATCCCTACAAAATACAACAACCATTGTGGATATAAAATGGGAAAAAAAAAACTTACAAGCTGAAGAAGTGTGAATGCTTTTAATTTAGCTTTCAGTTGGGGCATACCGAAACTCACCAAAAACAAAGATCTGCTAATCCTCTTTGTAGTCACCAATTAAGATGCCTCAACGTTCTTCCAAAACAGTTTTATTGTTCTTGGAGAAACATGCCTTTGTATAATTGTGCCTCTTTTAGCTTTAAAACTTTGCTACTAGGAAAGCAAAACCTTCATATGGTTTGCTATTCAGATGTGTACACTGTTAAAATGTAGACCCTTTAACACACTTGACTGTTGGTGCCAAAGATCAAGCGATGCCATCAACTAGCTAATGACACGACAGCCGCAGGCAAAGACCGGCAGCTTGATTTATACATGGGGACAGATATGAATGATTCATGGGCAAAGAGAAGGATAGCAAGAAGCATACAAGGCATATGCATCTTTCACTCACATTTATTCATAGACACACACCTCTCCATAACATTACTTAGGCACTCCCTTATGTCTCATAAGCTAAACACGACCACAGCGACCAGTCTTGTTGCTCCAGATAGCTCCATGGCCCTTTTTACCTTCTCTGCTCTCTCAAACTGTTCCTCTTTGTCACTAGCATCCTTAGACTTCTGGCCACTTTTCACTTCCATCCCTTTATACTCCTAACACTAGTACAAAATATGGAACCAACTGCTGTAGAATAAAATAAATGGCCCAATCACTCTGCATCAATTAGTCCATCTATCACTGCTGGATGAAGAGCTAGATTAAAACGTTTCACATAATACCCAGTCACAAAATTCAGTCCAGCAGATGACCTTGTTCTGCTAATTTCCGTGGAATGGTCTCTTGGGTAATTGGATCAGGAAACACTGTAATGCCTCAAAGTTCTTCTTTTTTTTAATATAAGGATTAGATGTGCAACAAAGCATGAGATCTTGAAATGTCAAGTCTGTTTCGCAAAGAGCAATCGTGTTGCTGTGTATGTAACTTGTCTCAACTACTCTTAACTCTTGTTTATAAAACCGAGTGATTTAGGTAAGACAGTATATTTTAGACTCTTATTTTCTACTTTGGTTTGTGCCAACACATGAAATCCCTACAAAATACAACAACCATTGTGGATATAAAATGGGAAAAAAAACAAACGTAAAAGCTTAAGAAGTGTGAATGCTTTTAATTTAGCTTTCAGTCGGGGCATACTGAAACTCACCAGAAACAAAGTTCAGCTTTGTTTCTGTAATTTTGAACTAATTATTGGAGTGACTGACAACACTTGGGTTACCAAAGCACTGAAGAAGCTCCCGCCACTATACATCATTTGTGGGAGCATTTTGGATACTCACTTGAAATAATCTAATTGTGAGTGTAAGAGACAAGATTTGAATAGATTATAAGCACTCTAGGAATGCTTCTAGCAGCTGTTAGTGACTTGTCACTGTACGATCTGCTCTGAAAGCTTGATCTGAACCATCAGTTGAATTATTATAGTTATCAATTATTCATTATGAGAATTATATTATTGTCTAGGAGAACATATAAATAAATATGTTACCCCTTCATAGAGCTACATTTTAATAATGGACATGATCTAATATCCAGTAAGAAGCTGCTTCAAAGCTTAAGAAATTGACTGCATTTGGCTATCTCTAGTTCAAATATTAAATAAAAAGATAAACTAAATCATTTTGAACTAAAACAATTCCCTAAAACATTATTTGATATTTAGGGAACGTTTTATTTATTTATGAAAATACAAAAAAGGTGAATAAAGAACACTATTTGCTGTTCTAACCTGGAATGGGTTAGTGTACACTTGATTTCTTTTAGTTTTTTTAAACACTAAACTGTTATTTCAGTTGTTGAAACATATCAGCAAAATCTCATTTGTCTCAGTCTTGCAAGCTCGAAATCATATGTCGTTTTGTGATCTGAAAATTTGTCTACACTCTCCAAAAAGCTTAACTTTGCAATTTTTTGGGAGCCTAGAGGTCACTGAAAACTGTGGATATAAACACAGTTTTCAGAATATGCTTTAAAGAAATGAATAAACCTTTGATTCAAAGACTGAGAAATCTACCCCCAGTGAGGCAAGAGGAGCTGTGGATTTCTTCTGCGTTATCTTATCAGCACATCCATTTTTCAAAAAGGAAGGGAACCACGGCTTCGACAGTGCAATGGTTCTTTTATTATTTAATAAGTTAGTTTATTTTGCATTTGCACCACTTACAAATTAATGCAAAAAATAAAAAACAAAACATTTCCATATTTATATAGCGCCATAACAAAAGAATACCTCCACAGGGAGTAAGGACACATTCACTTTCCCTGAACCAAACAACCTAAAAAGAATAAATATGTTTACGTTGTCAGTTTACCTCACAAACAGCTTTTTATCTGCAGAGCTAATCCCAGAGAGAAGGACTGACACATATTTAAATTGGTCCTGCCTCAAACACACTTTAAAGAAAATGTGGAACAATACAGCCTAAATAAAAGCTGGGTAAAGAGCGGAGTGTAACTAACTCCACACTAAATGCGAGGAAATAAGTAAATCCCAAGGGTGTCCCGCTGACTGAGGAATCTTTGCATTCAATTTATCATTTTACATTATTTAGGCTACTCTGTGGGGAAATACGCTCTCACTGTCATAAGTTATGCTAATGACTGTTACTACCATCTGTGAACTGAGGACTATCAGTCTAGCGTAGTGTGCAATCTATAACTTATGAGAATAAAATGTCCTTTCTGAATGATTAGTGTGGGGGCATCCTGGGAGCTGTGTAAAGGGCCATGAGTTCATCTAACTCAAATTGTCACCCAACACCCATTGCCGTATCTGAACCCACGCCCCTCCCCTGTGCAAAACCCCATGCCCCGGTCCCCTCCAATCTACTCAATAAACAAGCCTCAGGCAGGACCCAGACAGAGGATAATGGTTCACCTGGAGGTGACAGGAAAAGAAAACAGATCTCTTTGCATAACGAATGGAGATAGAGATAAGCACTGTGAAGCACTTAGGAATCTTGATAAAGGATTATCCAAACATGTCTGAAACTGAAACATTCCTTTTAGGCACACTGGAGCACAGTGTTTTACCGAGAGTCAGTCCTACAACAGATCTGCTGAACATGCATTGCTGATGTTTTTTTTTTTTTTTCTTCTGTTTAGATAAATATACCAGGTTCTCACTTTGTACTGAAAAGTCTGATCTAGGACTCTACAACTAAAATGTAGGATGCATTCCTTCTGCAGAATGTTAAGCAGTTTTCTAAGAAACGCCATCAACTATGATTTTGTCAATGAGAGTCTACAACACATGAAATCTTTACCTACTAAAGAAGGTAAAGCACATAAGGACCCATGAGAATCATCGTAACCACATGAAATGGTATGAAGCATAGTTAACCTCAAATGTTGCAAATATTATTTTGACTCAAGCAACTGATGTGGAAAACATAAAGCAGTTTTCTATTCACTACTCTCCAGACTGTTACGCAAGTAACAAATGCTGGTGAATTCATGGACAGAGAAAACAACCCCATATTGAGCCCAGACATGCTCAACTGGAGAAGAAAAAGGAGGCCCGACCTTAGAAGAACGATTTGTTTGGGTGGTCTAGTTAAAGCCTAGTGCTAAATGGCCAATGGTTCTGGTTAGAATGGTAATGAGGCAATTCCCCTTCAAGATAGACACATCAAAGGCAAGGGGAGCTCCCCCTCTTCACACAGCCTTCACAGGGCTTCATGGTATCATTACATGGTTCAATATGAGCTTGAATCCTTGGTTTTGTGTGTTAGAAAGGCACAAATGGAAAGAAAAGGGAAGGGCAGACAACATAATGTTTACATTAGCTCTTTCCTTTTGGGACTGCGCCAGTGCCCAGCCATGCTGTGACACACATCACACAGACAACGTGGTACTATTCATAATTACCCTCTATTCACAGAGGCCTCATTTAGTGTGCTATTATCAGAGATCATTGTTATTTCCCTCAATGTATGCTCGGAATCCCAGTGAGACCAACACATCTAACGCAGATAACAGTACTATTTCGGGTGACCCCATTGCGTGCACAATACTAAGAGTGAACAGCTGAAAGAGAATTCCCATCAGTGATTTCTAAGGATGCAATCGAACCTTGGGGTGTATGAATCCAATATTTTTTTTTTCGTCTCAACAACAAACACCAGGAATATGAAAAAAAGTAATTAAAACTAAAGAATCCCAAGGCTTTATTATCACTGACCCTCATTATTTTTTATAGTGCTCTAGTAGATGACAAGCAAAATCATACATTGTTCTCTGTTTTTTACTGGAATATATTATGATGTGATTGAAACAAGTATGACTGCTGTCACACTGTTTCCTACCTTGCCAGGTATCCTAATGTGCTAAAAAAACAAAAAAAAAAAAACAAACATATCAGGTAGATTTAAATGCGAGAAAATTAAGCCCATTTAAAATAAAATCAACTCCTATCATGTCTCCATTACCAGTCAGGCCATTACCAGGCCCAGTTTGATAATGGAGGTAACGGAGAACTGACTGCACTTTTCAGGCAGTCAGTTTCAATAACACATGTGTATTGGGGTCATGGGTGTGAAATTTAATGTTCTACTGTATCATGAAGAGGTATTTTATTTTTGCTGCAGCTTTAGTTTAATATTTATGAGGTGAGTAAATCTCCGTCAGTGCAGACAGAGCATCTGCACATCGTACCATGAGATCAGATAATATTATTGAATCGTTGCTGCTAAATTTGAGTTGGATTTGCATAAATTCTGTCACACAAATATCTGATATACATTGCATCTGTGAGCTGCAAAACTCATCGAGCGTAACATTTTTCCGAGCGAGATACAGAGTGAGTTTTACTCAAAAAAAAAACAAAAAAAAAAAAAAAAAACATCCTTCTGGTCGGATCCGTACATATTGCGATACTGATAATTTTGGTGTTACATTTGTGCCACTAATGTAAGCACACTGCGGAACAAGTGTCAGTTTATATGTTCATATGTGTTTAAATCCCACACACGCTTGCTCAAAACTTGTTCTGGCTCATGTCCCACTCTGAATCTGTTCCTTCTTGTGACCGCTTGGCCCAGCGTCTGCTTTTGCAATTTAAAGTGTATGTAAATGAACCCCTCATAACTCTCCACTATAAAGACAGTAGAATCTAGATGGTGAAGCCGATAATATAGTGCACTGCATTTACTGTAAAGAGAGAGGGAAGCCCATGGTACCGGCAATAGTGCACTTGTGACAGGCTCTAACACATTTTAAATTGAAATTCTGAAAAAGCCCAATGCATCTATAAAACACATTACATAGTGCGATAAATGTTCTGCCTGGGTGTCACCTTTCTGGCTACCTTTTAACGGCAGGCAGCGGCAGACAAATCATCAAACGAGGTCGAGGTAATGATCAAGTTTAATGTTGCCTGCAATATTCCAAAAGAATAACTTCCCATTCTCCAAGTTCATGTCTGAAATAATTCTTCATAAGAAAAATGACTTGAACGTAGTAAAATGTTCCATTTAAGATGTTTGATCCTTAAAATAATTCCACTTACAATTTAGATTGTCATTTATGGAATCAAGTAAGTTGAAAAATCATGCCCAAACCAACATGTCTATATTTAAAAAGTATGGGAAAAAAGGGGTCTAGGCACAAAGGTAACCAGAGTAAAAGCTTTGTCCAGTTTTCACTTCCTGGCAGGAGGTCCACCTCCACATCTATGAGAAAATAAGCACAGCTCAGGTGTGTGAGGCCAGCATGATGGATCATTCTGCTGTGAAACTGGCCCTCTTTAGAGCCCAGAGAAGACAGCTGGGAGATAAGGAGGACCCTATATGAGAGCACATCTCCTCTTCCCATCGATCCTCTCTGCCACCAAGGCAGGAGGTCTTCACATGCCAAGCCACAGATAGAGGTAGAGGGGCTGGGCAGGGCAACAGAGACAACAATTTTGTCTAGTTTGTAGGCACCTTTAAGTGGAAAAGACACTGAAAATAACTAAACCTCTTAGGGCCTTGTGCTGATACAATCAAGGTGGTACAGGCTCTTTCTAAAGAAACATAACATTTTAACTCAGTCAGATGACTGTTTCTGTTTCTAATTAGCATAACCAACTAGCATAACATTACTACAAATGATTTTAGAAAGCAGTAAAAAAAATGTAATTCTGCAACCTGTCTTGCTGATTATTATTGAAAGAAGTACGAGCGTCAGCATTTATGAGTCAACAGACCTTGTGTTTTGTGTTAGTTATGTAGCAGGAAGGGCATTACCTGAAGTCAGTTAAAACTGAAAAGACGCTTGGTCTGGAGAAAAAAAAAGGTCTGCAGCTATAATTAGAATTCCTCAGGCGTTAATAAGCACAGCTGCAGGTCTCAATCAGGTGAAAATGTTTCCTTGCAAAGTATGACATTAATTGAAACAAAGGATCTCACGTTCCAGTGTTGACAACTATAAATTCAGCTTGATATTTGCCGATACTGTTTTGAAACAGAGCAATCAGGAAAACCCCAACACCTATTATTAGTTGAAGAAGAAACTGGATCAATCGACAACACGGATTTGAGAAACTGTAAAAAGGTGATATTCCACAATGCGACGGTAATGAGAACCTAATAGAAAAGAAAATTGCCTTGTTTTGTTTCTCTGTACATGGCAAATCAATACTGAGATCTGACCGCAGCAGAGACAGACACCAATCAGGAAAACAGTGTACCCTGTTTTGGAGGGCCTAGCTTGGTAATGGAGATGTATGTTTGTGACCTTCGCTCTCAATCACAGAAATTCTTAAAGTAGTCGTATGCTGAGGGTCTCTTCTTGTGAGTGACAGATTTTGAAGCCGCACTGCAAGCAAGCACCCTTAACCATCTATCAAACAAGATAAGGCCCACTCCAAGGAGCATGATGAGAAGCGAGAAGCTTCATGTCTCTGACAGCATGTGCACTGAGCATTAAACTATGCTGAGGCTTTGAAGTTCTTCTCTGCTCAGCCTTTGTCTGTAATAATTCATATTTGCCAGGTGGTAGGTCTTAATAAACACAAACAAATAAATTATTAATTGCCATGAAAGTAACAGTATTTATTTTCAGCTTATTTTCTGTTGTACTGAACATGTTTCTTAAAGTTTTTTTTTTTTTTTTTTTTCCATAAAGCCTGTCAAATGTGGAAAGAGATGGGATGTGGTCGTGGCTTAGGAGTAAAGCACAACCCATGTATGGAGGCCTTAATCCTTGATGCGGCTGTCACTGGTTCGAATTCCGGTCCGATGACCTTTGCCACATGTCTTCCTGTTCTCACAACCCACTTTCCTATCTGACAACTGTCAAATAAAGGAGTCAACAAAACCTTAAAAAAAGCAAGCCAAAGCACAAGCAAGATAGCTAAAGCAGTGAACAATGGTACTAGATCATAAGCTAAATAAATAGCAAGCTAGACAACAGCTTGATGGCAAAAGCAGCAACAGTAAACATGATTGCAACAAGCTAAATAGCTACATGGCTATGCAGCCAGCTAGGCATAAAGATAGACGAGTTAGCTAGCTGAATGCCTGGACAACATTCTAGAGAGCAAGATAATTAAAAGCTAGGTAGGCAAGCAGGAAACCTAGCTAGATACTTAAACTGACTATGCCTACTCACCAAGAAAATAAGTAGCCAGCCAGCGAGACTGACAGGTAGTGGTAAGAAAATAAGCTTTACAGCAAAAATAGTCACATAGCGATTAAGATAACTAAATAGCAACCTAACCAGTTTGCTACCACAGTAAATGACATAGTTAAGTATAACATAGTTAACACAGCTATATAACCTACACAGGTAAATAGTTACATAGCATTGAAGAAGAAAGCTCTAAAATTTAGCTATTAGCAGTCAAATCCTAACTAGATACTCTGCTGATGTTTAACAAAGAAAATGGCTGATTAACTCTGGTGCTCTGCACTGTCGATAGGATACACAAGACTGAAGCAGATCACATTATTTCCACATATGATAAAAAAAATCCCCTGTGGGGATAAAAATTAACATTCCATTTTTAACCTAGAGCATTTTGTCCAGATCTGTTGTCAAAGTGGGGAAGAATTATTATCTCAATCATGTCACGAAAAATGTCTAACGTCATAGAAAGAAGAAGGAAAGAAGATAGAAGAGTGGGCAGGAACCCCCTTCTTGCCTCCCCATTATTCTCACACCACAGTTGGCTGCCTTGGGTTTGCTTCCTTGCTTTGATGATAATGCTCTTTGGCAGGCTGCTAAAGTAATGACCACCTCTCAGTGGCACAGAGCAAGGTTACTCTGCAAAGCGCTGTAATATTTTGATCTAACAGAACATTTAGTTAGATTTACAATAGGCAAAAAATAAATAAATAAATACATTGCAAAATATTTGTGAAGTTCTCTAAATGAGCAATACAACATTTTAGGCTGGTCTATTCATACACAGAAGGAACTATGTACACACATTAAATATATTTAAATGTTAATATTACTCACCTCCGCCTCCTCCCAGAAGACTGGTGTTTGCTGAAATGAGAGGAGAAAAGAGAAAGTCAATACGCATATGAACAAGTGCCCAAATATCAATAAGACTTTTTCAGTATCATTTCAATAACATCAGAGCAATGTTTCAAATCCATAAAATGTCCATTTACATTTTTTTTCCACAGTATAATTTATTTAACCTAGTAGAAAAGATTGTCAGATTATACTTTACCAACTGTAAAAGGAAAACAAAAAAAACAAAAAAATCAACAAATACTCTGAGATGGAAAGGGTGAAAATCATTTAAAAACAGGCAAAAACAGTTTGTTTTTCAATTGAATCTACAATCAATCAAACATTTCACGAGCTGCTCCAAACAAAACAAGTGTTTGTATTTTGATGCTTCCTACCTTCCAACAATTGTTACATGAATATGAGCCAATAGTTTGTCACATCTCGAATGTACAAAATGCTTTATTGTGTGTGAAAGTGGTTTAGTTGAACAACTACTTCAGCCATTTGGCAGCTAATGTGTCATTCTTTGACAGTGAATTATGAGTGAGGCTTTTCTTTTCCTACCACATTAGTTGTGCTCAGCACAAAAATGTCTATATTACTTAAAATGGCAGTTGCATGTATTTTGCTGAAAGGTAATATGAACCTTATGTATAAGGAGCATAAAACATGCTTCAGTGAAAAGGCATCCATTACTAAAATGATTGTGGCATTTATTAATAAGGCTCAGTTCTTTGATCTGATACATCTGCAAAGCAAAGCAAATACAAGAAAGTTCAGCTCACAGACACTTATCATCCCTTGGCAGACATTAATGAATGACACATAACATACCATTTCTGCAAGAAGAAACCCAAGTAGAGCATCATTAAAAATTAACCCATATTTTTTTTTTTTTCTTTTGGCTTGAGTAATCCGTTTTCACATACGACAAGAAAGATTAAAAGACTTTTAAGGTACATCTGTTATTTTATGAAATTCAAAGTAGGTAGCAGTAACACTTGAAGTGTAGTTCATACATCAGAGATTAAAAGAATGGTTTTTCACAACATCCGATTAATTATCTTCAGATAGAGCTGCAGCATCAGCCCTGTTCAAAAGCTTATTTAGTCAAAAATGCTTGTCTTTTTTGCCCCAGCAACACATAATAACCATGAGCCATTACCAAAGAAGTCCTTATTTATTAGTGTTTTTAGAGCGTAATTTACATAAAGGAAGTGACATCTGGAGTTCAAATCTGCCTCTATTGGATTCTGTGGAAGCATTATTCTCATTTCAGACCCACAAATATGAGTGGGCCTGACAAAGAAAACCTTCCTACAGCAGGTTTTTTTTATTCATCAAAGGGCTTTTGTTGCGCATCTGTGTGGTCTTTGTGCGCACATACAGTATGACAACTCACACACACACATAAAGCAACAACTCAAACAGGGATGTACTGACAATCCACTGTCATGTTTACAATAGCACCTCTCCAGGTTTTTCTGTGATAAAAAAGACACTCATGCTCTCGCAGCCTTTGTTTAGCTCTGGAATCTGTCAGCCATCAACAAAGAGCACATAGCTCAAATGTGCATGCATTCCCGAACAACTCTGTGTAAATGAGAGTGGTAAATTTCCTGGAAAAATCTGACTCTTTTCTTTTTATTCGAGAGACATGTCAAGAATTGTTAAGAAAAAAAAAAAAATCCTTTTAATATTATTATAAATTTTTGTTATAGCAAGATAGCATGATGACCTGATAATTGCCACCTCCTTTTTTGAGGAGAGAGAGAAAAAAACACTGTAGCTGTAAAAAGGTGGAGGAGGATACCACATCATCTCTATTGCAAATTGTTTGTTGTACAATAACAGAACAAAAAATTGAATTCTTCGTGTTAAACGGTTCCGCACTGATACAAAACTGAAATATATTGAATTTCTGCTTAGGCGTTGTCCTAAACATCAAACTTTATGGCACATTTGTATTTTCAGTAAAATCCAACACTTTCAAAGTCAGCTCAAACCCAAGCCAGCGGCATACTGTTTTTCAACATCATCTATCATCATTGTCTGGTCTCATGGGGAGCCTTCCTTATTCCTGAGCTATTAAAACACTGGGGTTTAATTACCTGACATTATGGAAATGCATGCCAGAGGGGGGCACTTCATTTACTCCACACCTAATCAGAGATCTGAGATGTGGTTGCTAATCAGACACAACTCTTCTGCATGTATATGTATGCAAGGCAGCATGGTGATAGCAGGGTAAAGGTTGAGCTTGGTGTTAAGATATAAGAGGATTTCTATCTGCTTATGATTGGGTATGTTTTTTTGTCAATAGGAGAGACATGCTTACTTCATTGTTGTGGCTTTTTAATAGGAATGAAAACAGAAAAAAAAATAACCTAAAAATGTGCACTTCTTGCTGTTACCTCACCTTTAATGATCAAAACAAAACAAGCAGTGGTGGCTAGTCTTATAGAACAAAACGATGCTAAGCAGAGAGTGTTTATCCAACCCACAGAATCTGTGCACTCAACCCACCTACAGTGGAAATGTCTGTTTTCTCCTATTAAGACACCAAGTTTGTGTAGCACATACAAATAACACATTTTTAGAACTTTATTTGGCCTATAACCTGTACAACTCGATAATAAAATAAATAGAACTTTTAAGGAACACGTCTCAAGCTAAAACTTTGCTGAGGCATTTCTTTAATGGAATGGGAATTATAGTCCAAAAATGCTATAAAGAAATTTCAAAAAGTGTTTAAGGCACATTATCTTGGCACATTATCTTCTAACCAATATAAATGAATGGATGGGAGATAGCTGTATCTGCCTTCATAACTCTTTTCTTCGAGATTTTTCATCGATTTTGGATCAAAGTCCAGTTTGTGGTCATGTCAGTGTCATACCACATTTACTCGACTGGATGGCGTCTTTCTGCACTGTGTCCTATGGTGTATCTCATTCGTTCATCCCTTCTCCTGACTTACATCTTTCAACAGTGAGATCCCTTTTATGCTTTGAAAGTATTATGCAGACCATAGCTTCTGTAAAGAGATGCAACTGAGAAAATATCAGGTCCAACAAACTACACCAGTGACCATAATTAATCAGTATATACTGACTCCTCTTTAATGTTCTTTCGAATGAGGTGGTTAGTTCTGAAAGCAAAGTCTCCAGTAATTAGTACACATTTATACAACCATATCATTGTGACAAATAGTATTTATCTTCTTTTAAAAGATTTGCTGTTTTCTTTTTAATTGAGGTTTAGATCACATTAAAGAGCGATGTGTTGACTTTTTACTTCCTCAACAGACAGACCATCAGAGAAGACATAAAAATCTGAAATCGAATGCAGATTTGCTTCTCCTCAAGAACGAAACAATACCTGGTTATTATTCCTTGGTGCAAATCCAAACAAAAAAAGAATCCATATTTGGCCACATCCTTCTCACAATCAATATTTTATACTGTGTGTATTAATTATAAAGCAGCTTTCCGTGCCGTTTTGCTCGCCTTGGGCTCAGACTGAGCATCTTGTGTGGGATCAACACATTTATGCCTTTAGGAAAGCAATGGGAGAGTGAACAATTAGTATTAGCAGAAGACCATTATCTATTTCTTCTAGTGGCTGAGTGTCCACATGTGGAACTGTCTCTTGGAATAAATGGTTAACGGACTTTTGAGTTTACCACACTCTTTTAGGGTCTGCCCCCAAGATGGATTTAAACTTCGTTTTTTTTTAAACACAGGCCAAACCACATCTTCTCCTCAACAAAAACTAAATACAGCCCATTGCATTAAACAAAATAAAGCAGTATACGAGCGTTCTGAACTTAAATATTTCTTTAGCAACAAAGCTAAGCCTTGAAGCGTTGCAATGACCCAGTTAATGAGAGGAAAGTGGGAAGCCAGCAGAGTAGGCTTTAACTTGTAACTGTGTGTTGTGGCATCATCCTTGTGGTAACCACAGCACGGGTCATAAATCTCAGCGGAAATGCTCCCCAGATTGCCTGGGGACAGTAAGGACTTGTTGGTCCATCAAACTCATGCCAGCACAGTCACTGTGAGGAGAACAAGTTCCTGTCTCCCCTTTAAACACTGAATGTTAGGGAGAGAAACTAGATACCACTGTTGTAACTCTTCAAATCAAGCAAAAATAACAGAATGTTAATCCATGACTGTGACAGGGGCGTTTCTTTTTATTGTGGCCATATGGAGAATATGCTGTAGCCTGACTTAAATCTCCAAATCATCTTACTGTGCCACGATATCTTCAAATCATTCAAACAAAGGGCTTACATGCCTCAATTGTGTTAGCACAGAGAGCACTTAGGATTCGATCACTGCTGCGTGTTTGGCGTCGTCAGCTCATCCTTAGATCATGCTTGTTAACTGGAAAGCTCTAGTGCATAACCACAAAACCTCAAGGCAGTAAACAGATCTGCTGTCTACCTTCTGGTCTGTGCCACTTAACTGAACCTTTTCCTTCGTCAAATGCACATGCCTCATCCACAGCGTGCTTCTCAGTCAGCTCAGAGTACACTCTGCTGTGACTCTGGGATAAAAAGGAAAGGAAGAGAAACTAATACAAAATTCTGGTGCAGATTTCCTGCTCTGCTTCTAAACTATAAAAAATCTTGGTGCAATATTTATTTTTTTTTCTTAAAAGGTACCAGAAGTGCCACTATGGTGTGATGCTAGCAGCCTTCCTACATCTGACCAAATTTAATGCATTTCATCTGAACTAACATTTCATTTAAAAAAATAAATTAACAAGCCTAAACCAATCTGATCTGCATCAACAGACAAAGAAGACGAAGACCAGAATTAGTAAGTTTCTCAATCACTATCAAGTTGAGCTGACACCCTCTATAGTGTAGTAGAGACTGAAGGAAGAACACAGTGTTAGCCATGCTGAGCTTCAGTAAAATGTCAAAGCAAGTCTGGGGAAGCATAAAGATGGCAAGGGCTTCAGCAGATAATGGGGACTCCACAAATTTTAGACTAAAAGGTGTTTTATCATGCGATTATTTTTACCTGCTTAATTTACAGTTCAGAAACAAAATTCAGCAGGCTAAGGATTTACAAAAAAACAGCCAGAAATCTATGATCCCTGAATGGTTATTTTGTATATTGCATAATTTCAGTTACTGCCAGTATGAAATTTCGTAGTCGTAAACTGACTAAACTTGCAAGCTTTACAGCAATTGTATTGGCAGGAAGTAAAATAAACATAACATGCATATCAATGAAACTTTACAACAATAAAGAAATGGTTCTGAAAACTAACGGATAATAATTTAAAGACTGGACTGGCAAAGGTTGTTCAATATTTTTATTGTTTTTTTTGTCTAACAGGTAAGGTCAGTATGTTGAAGTTCAGCCAGTCAGTTGATGAAAGCTTTGTTCTTTTTCGGGGGTTTTGTTTCCAGGGGAACATTGTCCTGTGCTTCCAGCTCTCTTCTTTCCTTCAAACCAAAAAAAAAAAACAGACACACACGTTTTTCCACTCCAACGGTTGTCTTAACAAGCCCTGAGATTGTGTGACTTTTCACCAGACATACAAATGTACACACAACATCCTGCACACATTGCACCTAACACACCAAATGGAGCGATTGGAGCTAGAATTTGATACCTGGAGTGAGACATCTAATGTTTTAGGAGCTCGGCTTTTTATTGAAGTAATTCTAACCTTTAATGACGAGGGACCGCTTCGCCATTTGTCTCGGCTGAAATTCCAACAAATAGAAATAAAACTTAAATGAGCCATCAGCTGAGAAACGAGAGAGGAGCAGCATCAATAGCATTTCTTATTTGTTGCACATTAAAAATGCATGTCACACCACACATGCAGCCCTGCCTGATAATACTCGTTGGCATTTTTTTGTTCTTTATTGCTTTTAGCGGCCCCCGAGGAGACCGACTGAGCCAGACAAACTAGTGGGAGAGCTGGCATCATCACAGAAGCAGATTTACTCACAGTGATGCAACTGTGACTCAAACAAACGAGGAAAATATCACACTCAAATATAGCGGGTGGATAAGCTAACATCTCAATAACAAATATATTCATAATCACCTGAGCATCATCTTGATCCAAGCAGTCAAAATAAAAGATTTGCTACTGATAAAATATTTAATGTGTGCTCTTTTTTTAAGGCTTTAGTGACAAGTGACACTAATATTGCGCGTGAATCTCGTGCAAAAATTAAGTAATATTGCAAGAGTATAAATCTGAAAATGTTTTGAAGTGTGCATGGTTAAGCACTGTAGTGATAAAACCTCACCAGTGGACTAGAAGGAGTTTATCCCAGTACTATAATTCCTATTACATCACACTGAGACAAAAACAAGATCTTTTACCGCCATTACATCAACATTTCCAATAAATTTAATCAGCCTGGGAAACATTTTTCACAAGTTGATTTTGGAAGGAAAATCAATAAAAAAATAAATAAAAAAATAAAATAAAAACTGAAAAAGACTAATATGCATATAAAAATTATGCTTTCAACTGGACAACGTTTACTGCTTGTGGTTAGAAATAAATAGTTTCCACACCTTTCTTCAAGAACCGCAGCGCTTTATGTTATGATGTCAGAATGTATCGAAGTGACAACAAGGTGGTGTCACCGTGATTAATCCCTCTCCTCCGCACGCTTGTCACCGCCATAACAAAGCAACAAAACCAGATGCCAAAGCCGGCCCACACATCTATTGTTATAATTACCTGACCTTCAAATCCACATTAATGAGCCCAGGATGATCCCCCTCTCTTTCATCATTTGGCTTTCGAGCCCTCCTTTTATCTAACAAGGTCACCTTTCACAACGCGCTGCTTCGCCCTGAAATACACATCCCCCTCATAAATATACATCCACCTGCATCTGCTCAACTTCTCCCCCTCACCCAGTCCTGCAATGGGAGCCAGCAGAAATTACAAGAAAATAAGGTGGGGTAAAGTAAAGCAGAATTTTATACTTCTTCTGAAGTTGTGCGTCAAGGCGAAATGAACGCCACCACAGTAAGGACACAACAATGACTTCTACATCTGCAATGTTATTTAGTAATTGCCTTAATGCAAAACTTGTAGTGCGAATGAGGAAGACTTCCTGCATCGTCTCCTGAGACATGCTGCAGAGGGGAGAGGGAGAGCAGAGTTCATATGATAATCTGGTTCTACTTTCCTAATCACAAACCCACTGTGGTTGACACAACAGCTAAATGAATGTGGTTTGTGAGAAAACCACAAACACTTTGTTTGAAAATAACATTATTCTGATTTTCTTTTTTTGTTTTTTTGCACGTCTCCCTTTATATTTCGTTTTTTAACACTGCCTTGAAAGTTTTATTCAATAGAACAAAACAGTAATGCGTAATTGAGAAGAGGAGAAAAAAAAGGATACATATTTTTAAAAATTCTCTGTTTATAAATGGAAACTAAAAGGGGTCTTGCGTTTGGGTTCAGCTCCCCTGAATTGATGTGCAGAATATGAAGGACCACAATTTTCTGCAGTTGTAAGAGCAAGTCTTTTAGACCGTCTGTGTCTCTGCATACTTTGCTTGTCTAGAAACTAAACTTTTTATCTGTGGTTCTTTATAAGCTCATTTGGACTGGAATAAAATTGGGAACTGTTAAACGTGACTACAATTCACCAACTTTGGCTTCTCTTCAGCGCCTTCGTTATTTACAAATCCAGTTTGAAAACTCTTATTTGTCTTTTCTCTTTCTGCTTTTTACCTGTATTAACATTCCCTCAGATCGTTGGACCAGTACCTTTTAGTGGCATTAGGTACATGATATAAACTGAACAGTCTATGGAATTCTTTACAACTGTTGAATCACGTATCTGTGCCTATGGTGTTAGTCATTTTTGTTGCACAGCTTTCATTTATTTTATATAAATTAATCCTCTAGCACCACAAAGCAATCTGATTAGCTTTATAGTTATGCTTCATTCTTGTTAAAACAAACTCTGAAAAGTTTATAGCACATAAATGCCTTTTCAAGGCTCTTTATACAAGTAAGTCTGTAAAAACACATTTCAAAACATTTATATGAAAGTACAATAAATAGATCACTAACTAGCATGTTAAAATCATTGTACACTTTTTTCTGGTGAGTGGTGAAAACTGAAAGTGGACAGTCAAAACAAGGATCAAAACTGCAACGCATACCGAGATAATTTAGCTAATGAGTACACGCATGCCAAGTTTGAGGAATTTGGTTAAGATTATATTGGTTTTTATTAACCTCGACAAGAACTAGTGTCAGCACAAAGATCCAGCAGGATTTGGCCCCAGCAGCTGCACAATCATTGTGGTAAATTTCCGGATTAGTCTCCAGTCGACCAATCTTCCCTCCTGGTGATCAGCTTTGCTGATATAGAAAAGACTTCCAGGCACCTTGAGGGTTCTCTAATATCATTAAGCCCAGCCAGGTACCGCCCTAGCAGCCAGACAGTTTTCTTTACTACATTAAACACAACATGGCTGGACAGTTTTAAATTGGAAATACTCTACAATTTAAGTACATCTTCTAAGTAGACTTTTTCTTTGACATACCACTACGTTCTTTTTGTGAAAAAAAAATAAAAAATCTGGAAATGACGCCCCCCTTGTAGGCTGGACCAACGTATATATGCTCACACTTAAAAGTCCATATAGCCTGAGTGCAGACCATTGCATTAAGGAAGAGTGCATTGTCTTTTTTAACACTAACTGTATTTTAACTTCTGTTACTTCCTTACCAAAATGCACTTAACAGGTACTTAAGAGAATCCATTCCCACCAGCTTCTATTTGATCATAGCGCCCTAAGTGTTGAGGTCATGTGTGAAGAGCACCCTGGAGGTAGAGGTTTAAGTCACAGGAACTCGTCTCTCTGTAGTGCCAGGAACACTCCAGAATTATCTCGTTTTCTCCTTATTGAGTGCAGAGTATTAGACAGATTAATTAAAGGCAGTTTATCAAAAAAAAAAAAAAAGTGTCCATCTTTTAGCTTCACATTTGAATCTGGACGGAGACATCAGTAGGAGGAAGCTGTGAAGGATTTACAAACTACTGCAAATGACAATCTATAGTGTTTAATAAGAGAATGAATATTTTGTTAAAACTCAATTCTTAGCTGCTTTGGTAATATTTTGGCTTAGCATGTTTCATATACTTTTCTTCCAGAATATTGAAATAATTGGTGAGCTCTAGATCAAAACCAATGTACTTTTTAGTTTATCAATATAAATGGTAATGTCAGTGCTAAAGTCTAATTTTCTGAAAACCTCGTATTATACCACATTTCCTTTTTATTAGGGATGTACTGATGCCAGTACAAGCATCGGGTAGCGATCCAATATCATGTGCATGTACTCAAACGAGTAGCTTAGTGAGCTCTAGATCACTGTACACAAGTGTACAGGATCCAATACCAGTGTGGTGGGAGCTTCATTCCCTCTAAGAGACATCAGTTCTAAAAAGACTATGCCAAGTTTATGACCAAACATCAATCCAAAACTTACTACCTTGGCAGATTTAAACAAAAAAGAAAAAAAGACAACCAGTCAACCATTTCACTACAGGTAGCATATAGAAAATTACTTCCATTGAATTTTAAAGAAGCTGCTACTCTGTTGGATATGAATCAAAACTCTGTGCAGAATGCCATCAGCAAGTGGCTCCGCAAAAATAAGAAAACTGGGTAATGACCAAAACTACACCAGTATGAAATGATAAAGGGGTGTCTGGTATTCAGCTGAGAATATTGTCTGTGTTTGCAGTGGGTTTTATGTTTCCAAGACTGATAACTGTATTAAAAGCATCAGAATGATCTTTAAATCAAATTCTTGTCAGCTGTTCCGAACGTAAACCGTGTGTCTGCAATGTAGATGAATCAATTAAATCAGAAAAAGTAAAGAACAGACTGTGACATGCATGCATTTTAACTTTTAGTAGGAGTTCACATTGCTAGCTAGGTTATCATAGCTAAATGCAACAGCAATGGGATTTTTCCACCCCTCGATTCTTAACATTACCAATCTGTGTCCAAGTGTTCCTATGGCTGCTGAAAGAACCAGGAGGCAGACTGGAAATTGAAGTGAAAAGAGAACTCGAATGACTGCAGTTAGGCCTCCTGCTGCTGCTGGAGCTCCTCAAGGCACCAAGACGTATGTCATATTTACTGAAACAATATCTCTTTTAAATGTTTTCCACAAACACAAACTGATGCCTTCACACTAAAGCATTTCTGAAAGGGGCCATATTGAGCAGATTGTAACGAGCTCCACTTTTCCATTTAAACCTTAAGCAATCATAAAAATACACATATTGCTATACACTAATAGCATTATGACTACTTAGTTCAATCCAATATTACAATCTTATGATTCACCCATCCTAAGCTGTATATTTTTCAGTGATGCATCCTAGTGAGGATGGAAGGTGGGTGGGCAGCAAGTGTCAATGGAGCATCCTAGTAAATGCTAAGATGTGGGTTTTCTATGCAAACCTTTCCATGGTAATGAGATGAGCAATATTACAGTAATCAACTTGTCATTCAGTGTTCTTAATGTTCTGGCTGATCAGTGTTTATAAAACACTGATCCAGTGAAGGGAAGCTCTCAAAAAGACAGGCCACCTTATAAATAATCAGTACTAATAATTAACATTACCGCCGGAGGTTTGGCCAGTTTAATAATAAGCAAAGGTTTTTTCCGAATTATGATTTAATGACGTCCTCATACGAGAAACAAATAACATTTTCATCTACAGCAACTACATCAACTCACTTCTGAGTTTTGATTGATTTCGTCAGTTAAAGAGCAAGAAACAGTAGCAGTGAACATAAAGTCCATGAAAACAAAATGAAAACTGTCAATCACTTTCATGTTTCACACAAACTGAAATGCATGTGTTGTCTGTTGGTCAGGAAATCAAGATGTAGACCGGTAGAGCTTTTGAAAGATAGTTTTGATAAATATCATCATACAGTTGAACGTTCCTAAGACCACTTCTGTTTTAATTCAGACATGACAAACATATTAAATGAATTACAAAACATTATTAACAGATTTAATTAGAAATATTGTGAAATAGACAATTCTATGCATTTGCATTCCTATGCAAATTCCAAGATGTTATGAATGACACTTTAAAAGTGAAAACATGCTTGAAAACCAGAAAAAATGCTAATCACACTTTAATTAGCATTTTGTAAAAATGTTTAAATACTGATATACTGCCTGTAAGGAAAACATGCACTGTCTCTCTAGCCTGCCTTTAACGCTGCTGCTGACCTTTTCTGTTGCTCAATAAATGTTTGAAATTTTGCCCAGCACTACATGCAGGTATACATATAGATTCAGTAATATAATGCTTCCTTTCAGACCACAAAAAGACGCTGGGGCAATTTAACTTGGCAGCCGTCTCCATAAATAAATAAATATCAGGTAAAACCAGCTGTGTAAGACATGACAGAACTGTGGAAGACTGAATAAAGAGTTAAAAGGAGTAGCAGTGGGGGTTCAACTGCCCTCCTTGTATATTTTTCCAGGTTTTCAAACAGAATAACCCAATCTTTATCCACTCTCAAAGTAAGTCTACTCTGGCTTTTCTGTTGCTCTCTTTGCTAAATGGATGTGTGAGTCGTTTCATTGAGGTACTAGACTGTAAAGAGGTGCTACACTTCACATAAAGAGAATAAAGGCTTGATTAAATGGATTTAATGTTCTGATTTAACAAGAGTGAAATGATTAATGTCACCGACTTAAAAAAGCAAGGAATTTGTGTCATTAATATATTTTAAGTGACGCTTTCAAAAATTACAAGTGTCTTAGCCTTGAAAGGAAGACACAAAGCAAAGCAACGGCTGTTAGGTTGTACAACCAGTTAAGATGAAGTAAGCTCTCAGGTTCACTCGAATGGGATTTCAATCCTTTTTTTTTATTCTTTCTTAACCAAGAATCTCTTCTGCTTGTGGAGAGAATGTTTCACTCCTGTCAAATTTAGGAGTAAAGAGAAAATAGATCTGGAGAGGAGAGTTAAACTGGGGTTACTAAGACAAAATTCATGGAATATTGAACCAGTCAGAAATGTTTAGCACTCCTCCATCACCCCCACCTGCAGTTCAGGCAACCCCACCTGCAGTTCAGGCTACCCACCCAAAGTAACCACCCACTGTTTTCTGTGGTAGATTTCTACCCAGTATTACAGATTTGCCCCAATCTCCTGCAGAGAAGACAAGGGGAGCAGAAAAAAAGAAACACTGTGATTCCTGCCAAAGAAACTAACATTTTGCCACTGCTGCTACTTGTGAAATGACGACGTATTTTCAGAACTCATTTATCATGCATCTTGATTGACTGACAGATTCTGACATGGAATAGGGGCGGGGGTTGAAGGAATCACACCGGCAGAACAGACATGATGCACAACAAAGCAGTAGCAGCGGATGAGATTGCAAGTGCTCACTAGACTGCTGGGATCTGTTCTGGAATCGCGCCGCTCATGGTGGCAGCATATTGCAGTAGCTGTTGCCTTCGTTCTAGTGTTTGTTTGTTTTGTTTTTTCTTTTTTCTTTTTTCTTTGCTTTCGAGGTATCACTTAATTTCTTGTGCTTTTGAATGCTGTGCAGCTGTAGGGGTTTTTAGTTTTACGTTTTTACTTCTGGACAGTTTATGTGTATTGTCCTTACAATACACATAAACTGTTACGTGTATTGGGAGAATACACATAACACAGGGAGCAGCTAATTAGCATCACAAACCTGAACTGTAATGTCAAATCCCAGAGGAGTTGAAAAGGACTTTTCATGAATGCAGAGCAAAGAGGAAAGGAGGAAGCTCAAACCGTCTCTTCCATTAATCATAACGATCCAGGATCATGTCCCCGACTTCAATGTCTCTCTGTCCAGCATTCTTACCAAGCGGCCAGACAAATATTTATAAAAGAGTAGCAAAAGCAAATGAGGTTGATTAGCAGTGATTGTGTCGTCCAGAACACGTTACTGTGGAGTATTCCTGCCCACAGCATCATCAACCATGATTAGACTCATCAAAACTACAATACCTGCTTCATTATTCAAAGCATCAAATAATCTTTCTCAGCCTGAATAAAATACAGCCGTGTCAATAATGCAGAAACTGAATGCTTCCTATAAATGCCTATCCAAAAGGCTGTGCTCCCCAGTGCTGTTGTTCGATTAAATTCATTTGTTTTGGTAAAGTGACTTTGTATTCTCCATCGGCGAGCTCAAATCAGACTCACAGTGCCTCTCACAGCAACCTGCCAGGCCTGAAGCTCCTCCTGTATTACAACCTCTTTGCTTCATTATGCATTCTGGCGTTATCCCTCGAAAACCTAATGCTAATATTTAAACAGAGGGTCCACTCTGACTAAACAGGATCCCTCAAACTCATAAGGGCATAATATCCACAGTAACACGACCTGTCCTCTTGCCTGCATTTGCCTCCAAGCAGCTAGCCTCTTGAATCGCAAGAGAACGTGCAGAATTACATAGAGAATCACCAGCATTTTTGACAGAACTACTCATAAAATGTAATACGAACATTATCTGAGTCGCATTACAGGCACACACAATACGGTTAAATTAATAAAACACATGCAGTTATACCTCTCATGCTGTTAGACTCTAGCAAGGCTGACATCAAACAATCTTAGGAAGAGCTACAATCAAAACATCCCCCCACTTACCCACTCAGAAGAGAATGAAACAACAGTCATCTACATTACACTAAATAATTGACAGACACGCTGCAGGCTGAGGAGTTCTAATAGCTATCTTGGGGATACCAACAAGAAGGATAGATTGACAATGATTATATCTCCCTAAATGATATCCCTGTTTTCCTGCTGAACTTTGCAGAACTGCTTTAATTGGAGCAGTTAAATGACTTCCTTCAAAGCTCTTTGCTTCCTGGCTGAACATGGACATTATTCCACTACAGCTGTCATGTTGTATGTCAAAGCAAAGATTTAAATGAGATGCCCACTATCTATTGGAAAATACCCAAGAGTCTTCAGTCAAAGAGCACAAAACGAATAGTTCATATCCCATATAAGAAGTGCAACAATGTGCCTCCTCTGGTAGTTTATCCAAAGCTGTGACAGTTTTACACCAGACTGCCAGGTTTAGTGTTCCTGTGTGAGGAGCCTTACAAAAAAAAAAAAAGAAAGGAGGTGGGGCAGTGCACAAAGAGTTTCTGCAGTTTGGTACACTCAACACTAAATCACATTTGAGAGCAAGTTACATTGTTGGAGGGCTGTCACTTCTAGAGAGCCAATTTATGTTTCTTTTAGACATGCCAACGAAAATTAAGGCTTTCTGCAGCTCACATACTGAGAGTAACTGTGAGGCTGATTATAGAACTGAATCTTAAAGGCGAAGACGACACAGCTGGAAGAACCCCTCGAAGATTTATTCTCTTTCCTTATAATTTCTTTCCCTTGCACTCGACTGGGCACAGAAGACACAGAGACACAGATCCCAGAGTAAAACTATTTAAATCCCTATCTCATCCTCACCAGTGAGCTACCTCTCTGCTAGGTGGGATCCCATAGTTGGAGAAAAAGAAAAATAGTTAAAAAAAAAAAACCCAAAAGAGAGCAATCTGAAAAAGAGATAAAGTGAAAGCAAACACCCTGAAAGATAATTCTGCAACTAGGAAGAAAGAAAAGTGACTTTCATACACACAAATAAGAGTGGGGGAAAAAGCGTAAAGGATTTTCTCGTAATTAAGACTGTGAAGCCAAAAACTGAAGAAGAGAGACCGAGAGAGGCAGACAACTTATCCTCCTGTTTTGATGAAAAGAAGTCATTAGAATAAAATCGTCGGTGCCAAGTCCTTTTTCTCCTCCCCCTTCTGGCTTGCAAGGTCAAAGAAAATTTGTAATGCATAATTTTGATGTCCATTGTAACACTTCATACTCATTTTAATACTGTAGAATAAAAAGGGTGTGTAGAGTAGCACTAATAGATCCATAAGGAAATAAAGAAAAGGAAATAGTCCCTCCAAATGATTATGATAAAGCAGAAGACGATTAGAGAGTAAATTTCAGTCTGTAAAATACATGCAAGTTTTATACGTGCAAAAAAAAAAAAAAAAAAAAAAAGAGCTTTAGATAAGCTCTGTTTGCACCAAACTTAGACTGCAGCACAAAATTAAAAACAATCAAAAATTAGTAGGCTGTCTCTGCAGAGTGCTGGAGAGGCTTCCCCAGGTGCTCTGCACTCATTATACATGAGTAGGAGATTTCTCTACTGACCGAAATGTCTGTGATTAGATCATAGTGGAAGCGCATCAGAGTTCTGGTTTGCTGCATGGAAGGTTCACATAGTACCCGTGATTACTTATCACAACATATTACTGAAGTTCAGTCATAGACAGTTTTAGAAGAGGCACTGATGCTTCTGAAAGGAAAGAGTTTTAAAAATACTCGCTGGGTGTTGTGCCTTTAATCGTCAACCACCATCCAGATGTGGTGGGTGCGTGTTGTTTGGCTGCAACCAACTGAAACTAACCATGCTTCGGCTCCACAGCTATTAATATAATGCTCAGTGCACATGGAGATTAGCGTGCTCCGCGCCCAGAAGAACAAGGATCCCAACTGTGGAGAAGCGCACACCTCCAAACTGCACATATGGTGCTAGCTGTTCAGAAACTGAAAGACGTGGGACTTTTGCAGGTTTGATTTTGAGTGCATCTTGCCTTCTCACCCAACATATATGGAAGGAGAGCTATACCATCTAATTTAATTGTACCAGATGGTGCATCCTGCATTAGAGCAGCATTTTGTACAGAAAACTTGTTCACTTGAATCCCATGTATGAACCACAGAGAAACAAACGCAAAAGTAGATGAAAATTGTGGTTGAGTGGCTGGGAAAGCAGCACTGAAACTCCAATTTGGCAAATGTTATACAGCATAGTAATGTCAAGACTGTCTTCACTTTGAAATAGTGTTTGCAAGATTCATCGTAACACAGATATTTTCAAATCATCTTGCATTTCCTCTAGACTGTTGATGCAAAATGGGGCCTCGCGCAACTCAGCCAACATTATAGAGGTCGTGGCATACCATTAACTAGCTAAGCAAAAGACCAACATTTTTACAAGCTGTACTGCAGTCCAATCTCATTTAATCATTTTACAAAAATAGACGTGCCTTCTGTGTAACTGCATGCAAGCCAAAGTCCACAGGACCTTTTCATTTTAAGGTCCATTCACTAAAACCTATAGTTTACTCAGCCTGTTTCTGGTGGGAGGACTCAGCAGTAACCTTGCATCCCAAGGACACATGATTTGAAATGCATTGGGTGCCACATCACTTGATATATCCTTTTTTCCCCAAATTACCCTTACCTAGTCTTTTCTGTCACCAACCATTCCCAGAGTATGAGGGGGGCAGGTCCTGAGACGCAAATAGAAAGCAGCCCTCACACTGCCTTTTGTATAGTTGCCGAACCCCTGGGCAAGAGGTAAATATGACAAATTGCTTGAAAGGTCAGTCAGTTGTAAGTTTGACAAATAGAATCTGATTTTAAAGCATTTGTAAGAACAAACAAAAAAAAAAAAATTCTGTTAACATGAAGGATAGAAATGTCGTTGTGACCTCTATTAGAGGCAGAGATCAATCTGTATTCCAGCGTTACCCCAATCACGACGCAGTCCAGAATGGTAGCAAAAGGGCTGCTGTCTGTCTCCAAATAGATAATGTGAATGCACTAAAGGAAAGGGGGGAAAACTGGAGCCACAAAATGGTTTCAAGCATGCATGATTAAAATGCAATTCAGTTTGCAACGTTAGATGGATGAATGACCTAAAAAGAAATGGCAGGTGCAGAGGTAGACAAACTGAGAAAACCTGCTTAGATCAGTGGATTTTAATTTGGCTCACGTTTCCGCCAGTTAAATGTGAGCTGAAAATACGATAGGAGGATCAAATGTTGGATTATACACAGAGAAATTCAGTTGAAAGATGAAAAATAGCAAAATTACTAACAATGTCAGATTTACTGAAAGCAATTTTAAAAAACAATTGAGACATCAGCACCTGTCTGATGACAAAAGGTGCATTAGAACTTTCCTAATTTTTTATTTATTTATTTTAATTTTTTTTTTTTTACAGAGGAACTAATATAATCATGTTGCAACCAGGACTTTTTTTAATGCAGTCAACTGATCTGTGTTTCTATGGCGACATGATGAGGCACGACAAAGCAACAGCACCTGGCTGCAGACGCTGTAGCAGGCGGAGCTCCGCTGGTAGTCAAAAATCTTTCAGAAGTAGAAGAGGCACCTGGCGGGGTTCTGCTGGTGCGAGCAGGCTCTACCTAAATCTGTTCAGCCACCGCCAAACCGTGGAGCAGCGTGGGAGAAGGAGAAGTTTTGTGGTGAAAAAGTGCTTCCTCGTGCAAACAAAAATAGAGACATGATGGTCCTGCCTCTCTGTTGTAGTGGCCCAGTTAACTTTAATTTAAATTTCATCAGCTTTTAACAAAAGTTTTTCTCCACTTTTTTTTTTTTTTTTTTTCCTTGGGTTTAATTTTTTCCAACAAAACGTAATTTCACTAGAGCCTTATTTTGCAGACAGCCTTGTTTTAGAATACATTCTAAGTGTGTTTGATGATAATGAATGGAAAATTAAATGAAAAGAAACATGTCTTCAAGTATATTAGCAATAATATCAATACCAATTTCTTAAAAACTGTATTACAAGACATCAATCCAAAATGTTTTCTTTTCTTTTTTTTGGTTTGCAAAAATCAGCTAGACAAATGTTCTATTGAAATTTTTCTTTAGAAGTAATGGCCAAATGGGCGATTCATTTATGTTTTGTTTTATGAAAGTAGAGCTGCTAATAAGCTGCTCCTATATAATGGAAAGACAAAATCAGAAGATCAAAACGATGAAAAGTAGCTCACTTATTTCTTGACTTAAGAGAAGATCAAAGAACTAGAGGAAATTCAGTTGAAAATCATATGCATCAATATGAATATTTTCTTCACTTTTTCTTTAACTACAATTAAACACTTTATTTTGTCTTGAGGAGGTCGGATGGGAGGCTGGAAAGTTTCGTTCATATAAAAAAAGCGGCGGACACGTGGGAGTTTGTATAACAGCACAATCAGAACCACACTGAACTCAGATTTGGCATCAGATGAGCATCTTTGAGCTTTCCCCCTCACCGCACTGAAAGAATGTGACAATGTCTGGATTAAGGAAGTACTTCAAAGACGAGGTAATTTGGGATCATTAATGGAGCTTCTAATTACTGAGGAGCCAGCAGTAAAGAGCCATGGCTAGCACTCGCTGCGTTCATCATTTATGAAGCTGGGATGCAGTTTCAAACCTTAAAAGGATTTAATTGGCTTAACTCTTGTTCTGCAGCACAAAAGTACAAAAGGAAACGTAGCTTCAGCCTCATTCTGAAGAACAGCTTCCGACAGCTGCACATAAGTCAGTTTCACACAGCCAATTCACACACTTTAATCAACAACACCACACAGTTCATACGTCTCCAAAAAAAAGAGAGAAAAAAAGCCTAATGCGAGACATATACTATTCCTAAAAGACTTTACTTCTTTGTGCACTTCCCAACTCCATTATCTTTAAATGATACATCTTTTCTTCTGCAAAATCTCCAATTCTGCGTTTATTACAGCACTGAAGTATTTTTCATCTTCCCTGAAGAAAAACCCCTCCACTGGTGTACCAAACAAGCCTCATTTTTGCCACTGCAGGAACTGCCTGTTCAATCTTATTCATAAGTAATAGAAGGGAAGTGGATGTCTCCTGCCCAGTGCCACAGTGTGCTAAAGAGGATGTGGTTTAATCTTCACTTCCATCTTTAATGAGATCTGATGCAGGATGAAGCAGGATCCTGTGATCGCTGCTAAAACACAAAGCAGGCCAAGCGGAGCTGTACATGGTAGAGCAATAGATGCTGTGTGATAAAGTGATGCACAGAGAAGATTAATGGTTTATCTTTTTTTCTTTTTTTTTTTTTTCAGTTAGCCATGTCAGAGCTCAAACAAAGCCCTTTAAGCTAGCTGGGGGAAAAGTAACTAGGCACGATGCAAATGAGATTCTTCCATAGGAGTTTTAGCACACAAATTCAAAACAAAAATGTATAAACAGATTAAACTGATTTTATTAAACATAGGAAAGCAACAGTTATTCCAATTGCTCAAAAGTAATAGAACGCTGTTATTAATAAAGCTACACTAATGTTTACAGACGTGCCAATCTACTACAGATTTTAGGTGTGTGTGTGTGTGTGTGTGTGTTTGTGTGTGTCTTTTTTTTTTTTCCAGGCTTTGTACTGAAGAGTTAGACTGGAAGGGGAGGCGATGTCACACTGTGTGAGGGAGACATCGATATAATACATGGCATCACCAATTTTAAGCAAAGACAAATAACTGCAGAGCTAAAGTTTTAAATGGTGTTTACCTCCTTATATCAGCAATCAGTGCTACTAGCCGCAATAAAACACAGTGGTGGGCTGTTGGTCTTCAAGATATTTTAATAAGGCCCAAAGTTAAGGCTCTTAAACTCCATTCCTTGAGGGCCAGTGTCCTCAAACTTTTACCTGTGGACCCTCCAGCACATCTAAATCAAATGGCTGAATTGCCTTCTCAGCATGCAGTCAAATCAGAGTCCTGCTGATGACCTGATTATTTGATTTAAGCAGAGGCATCTAAAATGTGCAGGCACTGGCTCTCAAGTACATAAATAAATGATGTTCAGGCACACTGAAACATCATCAGGGGAAATAACAGCATTGTTGTAGATTCTTATTTTTGCCCCCCCTCTTTTTTTTTTTTTTAAATCAGACAACTGAAAGGATTTCGAAAACGCTTTCAAACACGACAAGCTCAGCTGAATGCTGAGTAGGATTAAACAAAGTAATGTTGCTGTACAATGTTTAACCTTCCTGTTATTTGTTTTAAGTCTCTCTCTGCTGCACCTGAACGACGTGTCATAAAAAAGCAGTGCTCACCATTACTGAAGGACAACCACCTCTAAAGAAATTGTTTGAATAAAATTGATCAGCTTAAAGTCGTTGCCCTCTGGTGAGCATATCCTTGTTGTATTAGAATGTTTGTTAAGTGGCAAATATATATACACAGCTCTCTCTAGAGACAAATATCCAAAGAGATGAATTGTACCTGAAACACTCTTTCTACATCTAGCATGTAATGTAAACATTCACTTTGGCGCTCCCCTGGATACACTTTATATTCTAGTTACAAAGCCTGACCCCTTTCACTGAATCCTTTGAGGTATGAAAACATACTCTTAAAGGTCTGTGGCCTGCTCTGGGGGCACCAATAGCCTGTCAATAACCCTCTCAGGCTGTCCTCCCCCATCTTGCTCAAAGAGAGGCAGCATTCATTCTCCAATTAGACTTAATCAAGTTTGAATTGAGTTAACAGTCCTATGTCAATCTCTCCTAGCACTCCGGTTGCAGATATGTAATCTCCACTGTTGTCTCCTGGGCATTTTTAACTCATATATAAATACAGTGATTGTCTCCTGCAAATATATAATATGTCGCTGCTGGTCAGACAGCAGGTATTGGTTACAGCCACCCAGTCTAGACTGGCGGCACACGGGCTTTGAGGAAAATGATATTTATTTGTGTAATTTCTCTTTAAGGATGCCATTTCTCTGCAAAAATAAGGAAAAAGGTCATTTAGTTCAAGAAGTTTAAAAACAAATGCCTGATAAAAACATAAAGTCAAAAAGTTTGCTATTGCATTAAAAGTCCCAAATAATAGTTGTATGCAGAACCATCTTCTGAACAATGAAGGTTTGCCAGAAAGGACAAATGATCCGTATGGGAGGCTGATTAAGTATACGGTGACACCGGAGCTAACAACCCAAAGGATATAAAAACGAAGGGGTCCCACTGTGGAAACCCATCGGCCTTCAGAGTCTCCTCTCCGACTAATGTAATCTATGATCTCTCCCGTCCCAATTAAAAGACGAAATGGCCTCAGAACAGCTGTAAAGGGAGGCCTCGCAGGAGCGCAGTAACCGCTGTTAATGTCAGAAGTTTCATTTAAAGAGCAGCAGCTGTTTGGGCTCCATGCAGGCCTCATGCCTCGGAGCCCGCTAACAGCACATACAACCCTGCCCATCTGGTGTGTCGAAGCAACACACCCGTCCCGGCTCACACAACCAACTATCATTCCCGTTCTTCTGGTCAGGACCTCATATATGGATTACTCAATGCTTATTGCAAAGGTCACAAGAGCTATTGAACAGGCAATATTTATTGATTTCAATGTTTAAAGCAGGAGTCTTAAACCCAGGCCCCCTGGGGGTGATAGGTGGTGCTTCTCCACTTTCCACAGAGCTAATAACTTTGGAGAAAATAAATACTTCTCAACTTTTAAATCATTCCTGTAAGCAGCTTTCGCCTCCTGACCTGGCAGGGGCCCCACTCCATTACTCAACACACCTTGTACAACTTTATATCTGCTTCTTTCACACATTAAATCAAACCTGGCTGGAAGCATTTCATTGGCCAAGTAAAAGTGAAAATTGACTGAATTAGAAATATTTTAGATGTATAAAAAAATTATTTCCACATACAAATAGTGCTAGGGTTGTAAAAGTGCACACTTTAATGCAAATGGATGATAAGTACGAGTGACCAAAAACTGAAAGCCCCACACTAATTGTGTTTCGACGAATGTGTGTGTGTGTGTGTGTGTGTGTGTGTGTGTGTGTGTGGTCTCCAGAGCTGTAAAAATGCACTCAGCTGTGATTTGATTTTTACTTGTTAAAAATTCTCAGATCATTCTGCAGTCTGTCCAACAAAAACACTCCCCGCAGTTTGTTCTGACTCAAGGAGCAGGAAACAGAAACGCATACAGCCAGGAAATGGGCTGCCAAGTGAGAGAACAGGAGGTCCAGTAAAAGATGAAATGACAGTTATTTGTTTAGGGAGACGGCAGAAGGATGTTCACTTCAGCAAATGTGATCATATAATTCCATAGTTCTGCATCTTTCGACAGGAAGTAAGTTCATGCATGTCTATCACTGCTGTCCAAACGAGCAGGAATCTTGTCGTCTCGATAATGTCATTTCCTAACCAAGTAACTAACAAAGTTGCCTCAGATGTTATCGGACACATCCCATTTCAGACAGAGCTGGGCCAGTATATAAGGCATAAAACAAAGTCCTGTGAGCATCCCATGTGTGTTTTGATCAAACTTCAGTATCTTTTCTCAGGATTGTATGTGACGTACCACCAAAGAGTAATAAAAAATTCTCAGGTGGAAGGAAACAAGTTTTTGAAAAAAACAAACAAAAAAAACTGCAACATATATGTATTTGCTGTACACAAATTAGGAGTGGCTTCATAAATACAAGATTCAGCTGGCAGACTCCCCAAATCTGGCCAGAAGATAGAGAATACAACCAGAAGACCTGCATGCAAACTCAACGAAGAAGTTGGTCTGATCATGTGAATCTAAAATCTTTCAAGCCCACGAGCAAAACAGTTTGTCCTCAAAGTTAAGTTCAATTTATAAAAGCCCATTTAAAATAAGGTTAATCCCAATCCTGTACAAAACATTTAACAAAATGAAAACAAATCTGAAAGGCAAAATGGCTTACTGATGCACAAATCTAAAATAATGGTGAAGTTACACTCAAAATCAAATAAAGCAAAGTGAAACAAAAGTAGGTGAGAAAAACAAGCCCGGCGCATAACCCTAGACGTATCACCTCCCCATCAAAATACAGAGATGGCAGCATCGTGCAGCAGAGATGCTTTTCGTCAGCAAAGACATTGATGGAGTTGATTAAAAAAAAATAAAAATATGTGCAGCTGTAGTGCAATCCTGAAAGAAAAGCTGAGGCAGGGGTGGAAGATCCCCTCACAGCAGGGTAACAACTCCACACAACCAAAACAAAACCTTCATGTAAAGAGGAGAATAAAGAGACTGTGCCTCTTCAGTGTATCGTTTTGAGTTTTGTGGAAAAAGAAAAAGGGTCTCTAGTTGAATCTCCAACAGCATATGCATATAGCCGTGTGTGTGGGTGTTTTTATGTGCGTCAGATAATGCAAAAAGGGTGACTGTGCATAGCTTGTAGGTCAAGTTTTGATAAAAGGGTTCTGAAAACAAATTCCTTCTTAAACTTGAAGTTTCACTAACATTTTTAATTAAAATCTAGGATATAATAAACTGAGTGGGTTGGGGTTTTCTGCTGCTGAACAAAATGCTTTGAATCACAGGAAATAGCAGGAAGCATCGGAGTCAGTGTCGTCACTTCTAGCAGCTTTCCCTCGGCTCTTTGAATTTGTTTTCTTGGCCTAGATATGAAGTGTAACCTGCATGAAAACATGAGAGCTACCATGGCTGTGGTATGTAAAACGTTCAACATTGCAGGGAATGCATTTAGCTTATAAACAAGATCACAAAAAAGGAAAATACAATAATTAGACGACTCAAACATTTCCGGCTCTCTCTTCTGTATATGGACAAGAAACATTGTTTAGAAACTACAATTTAATCATCGAATGAAGGATTAAAGGTTTCCTTACCCTCTAATTCTAGATTCCTTTTAATTTGTACGAAGAAACATTTTTTTTTTTTTTGGTTAAGAACTACGGGCTTAGATCCAAGCACGTGCCACAGTGTACAATCACATCTCAGCAGAGCGTTTCTACGACTCCTAACAACCTCCTTCTCGCCCTCAGCAGGGCACAGATTAATAGTATGCATTAGTTTTCCAAACGCTGAATGGGAAACAGCCCTGAACCAACCATGTAATACCGTAGTATTACATTAATGCAAGAAATGTTTTCATTGATGTCGCAAATAACCGCCTATGAGTATCTCCTGCAACAAGCAGTCCACACAAGGTTATAGGTGTACACTCCCATATGTATGAGAGAAATCAAAATGGAAATAACTTTGATATCTTTATTTATTTAACCAGATGGATCTAGTAAAATGGATCCAACTCGTTTTAAATAGTTTGTTATCTGTAAAGCAGCAGGTCAGGGTCTGTTTGTCCGTTTGCTTTTGCCAGTTTGTTGCATTTCATTTCAAATGAGATAAAATCTCCCAACACATGCTTTAGGAAGCACATGCTTCTGGTGGCATCGCATAAGGCAACTGTTCATTTGAGTGCACCCATTTAAAAGTCCTCTAGTCTTTTTATCTGCATTTCTTAGGAAGTTCTTCTTTCAAAGTTGTTTACTTGCATAATGTGTTATATATATATATATATAATAGATCCAGAGGCAAACTTGAAGAGTGTCGACTTGCGTTCTCTCTCCTCCACTTCCGTCTCCTTTCCTTCTAAACCTTTTCCTCACCTTTCTCCCTATTTCTGCCACCTTGTACATTACATTTCAAATAAATTCAAATCAATTTCTACTAAAGGTTCATGAATACACACATACATATCAAGTGGAGGATGATGTCCGCTTGTGAAAGTCAGGAATTACCTGGAGCCTTGAACAATTCTGAGTGCATCACTGACAGACGGGATATGCCAAAAAATAAAAAATAAAAATAAAAATGCTAATGCTAGAATGCTTCAACTTGTCTCCAGAATTGCTTGTCTGCAATATTTGTTAATTAGCTTCATTTTTCCACCTCTTGTATTGTTATCGAGTCAAATACGCACAAAACAAATATCTTTTTTTTCTTCAGTCTGCTTTAATAAACTTTTTTTATTATTATTATTTTTTTTAATGAAATCCTGCAGTGGAAATCAACAGCTCATTACCATACAGGCTTTTTATTGACATTGTAACGACAAATTTCAGAACTGGGTAGTTTCTTTAAACTTATCAAAGAGTTGCCCTGTACTGAAAAGTAGCAACGTCCTGCATAATTAATGACTCTACAAGCAAGAAGCCCCAATGTTTACCCTACTCTGTCATTTTGTACTTGGGTATTTTTGTCAGGACAAGTGTAATTATCTCCTCAGCGATTAATTGCTTTCTAATCCAATGACAGATTTTTTTGTTTCCTTTTTTTTTTTTAAAAAAACAAAGTGGGGCATCATCAGAGGTATTTTCACTCTTCTCCTTGTTCCCCTTGAAACCAGCCTGGTGTTGAATTTGGGTTTTAAAAACTTACAAAAACAAGCTCGTCTGGAACCGGACCAAAGTTTGTGCTTAAGAATCCAGACAAGCACAGCATCCATGGTTAACAGAGATACTCTGCAAATGAACAGCTTCTTTTATTGTTATTGGCCTTTTTTTGTTTTTCTATAGAAGCAATTCACTTAAGATAAATTAGACTTGTGAATCCAAGCATCCTTGGATTGCTTTAAAACCAAACAGCCAACAGGGTAGCTGTCTTGGAACAATAATTACAGAATAATATTCTATTCCCTCCAAGAAAGTATGTAAATTATTCAGAGGTTTGCCTTACCTGGACCTTGAAACAAAGCATGAAAAGAATTAGGGTCACATTTGGTTGTTTATGTTTTGAAAGGAAAAAAAAAATGAAATATGATTTTTCTATGCACAAGCAAGTATGCATTATCTCCACAGCAAGCGCTCCGGAAATGAAATCTGTCCTTTTTATTACAACACCAACAGCCTTGGTTGTTAGCAGTAATTCTGTATGGACGACTATTTTAAAATGGAATTGAAATTATAGGGACAACATTTGTCTACAGTTGATTGCATACAGGCATATTTTTCCTCCGGATGAAAGGAGGTTTTTTTTTGTTTTTTTATGTGATGAGACTACATATAATACGGCAATTCTAGCAAACATTGCAATCTCATAAAAAATCAATGCAGTATAGCTTGCAGAGCCGACGTAGAAACATAAATGGTATAATGTGTAAAGATTATGTCTGGTAATAAACTAAGAATTTTACTTATTTACAAAGAAGTTTGAGTCTTGCTTAGAGTAATTCTTTTGTAAAATCTCAAATTTTAATTGTGTTAATCATTTTGTCAAAACAACAAACATTCAATACATTTATTCTACATTGTTTTAAAAATTATTTGCATGGTTAGTAATGGCGCATTCTCCTACATGAATACTCCATGTCCTCCGTTTGCAAACGATTACATTACATAAATGAGGCTTTAGGCTGGAAGCTGAATTAGTACAACAGAACATTTGTTCAGCCTCCAATGTGCGATTGCTATTTCCAGCTCAGTTCACTGTAAATCCGTCACGTTTAGACTGTAAACAGGAAGTCTTTCACCTGAACTTTTGAAATGATCACTTTCTATTCTCCCAAGGGTAAGGAGAAAGTAATTTCAAGAACCGATCAGTATAGAAAGGGAACGTGAATGTGTCGGTTCCAAGTGGCTTAATCCAACACTTAACAGGCAGGAGCATAAGGACGCCATGCTTGGCTGCAGGTCTAATCGTCCTGAAAGAACATCTATGTGTTAAATCCAATTTCTATTTAGCATTAATGCCCTCTGAGGAAACTCTGCCTTTTTGTTGTGCAGAACATCGGGTTGAAAAGTATAGAAAAGAACAGCACCGAGATATTGGCTATCCCCCAAAAAGATTTCAGGTTCTCCATTGAAAGTGAAAGGTGATCGTTAATATCAACCAATCTGTTACTCCATGAAGATTTGTGATTAAGTTTTCTTTAACTAAGACTTCAAACAAATCAACTCTAATTAACTAGTGTGACAATAGTCAGGTTTCCTACAACTTTTTACCTAAAAAAATCCACACTTTTTCAGACTCACAATTCCAGTGTACTCAGTCCTTTGTTAGATAATATTAAAGTATTACTGCAAACCTAGAAAGGTCATCAGCAGGTGGGTGAATGGCTGGTTGAATGAACGAATAAAAGGATAGATGGAAAATGAGCAGATGTTTCATGAATGGATTAATAATAGACAGAAAATGAACGATAGATGGATAAAGGTGGATAAATGGAGGGCAGATGGATGGAGGACACACAAACAGCTAAATGAACGGAAGAACACGTGGACAACAGAAAGGTGGATGGATAAGAACAGACCAGCGCATGATGGATGGCAGAAAGATGGACAAAAGGAAGACAGCAAGGATGCACAATAGAACAACAACTGGATGAATAGACAAGCTGATGTTCTGGTGTAAAGATGAATGGATGAGGACATAACTTTTAGGTGGCGGGAAAGTGAAGAAAGTCTGAAAAGACGAATCGTTTTGTAAACCTTTCTGGATTTTGTCAAAGGTAAAGATGATTGATTCATTCATTTAATACATTTGATTTTTGTGTGTTGACCAGTCAAGCGCCACACTTTAAAAGTCATGTTCACTCCAAATGTTTAATCTACCACCATATACAGGGACTGAGCCATGCTAATCTCCTCCATGACAAAATTAAATCTCTATCTGACAATGATTACAGTACCAGATCATTTAGAGATGCTGAATACAGCGGAAAAACAAGTTGGTCAGAAGAGAGGAAGTTTTCTTTTTTTTTTTGAGTATGGCACTTGAATAAGGTGCTGTTTCCACAGCAGATGTAGGCAGCGGTGTAGAAACGTGCCCATGTTCCATGGTTCTTTGGTCAAAAGGATTATAAACTGCTGGTATTAAAGTGCTGCAGGCCAACAGCAGAAGAGTTAAAGCTTTGGGAAATAGCAACTATTGTTAAAAAAGAGCAACTGGGAATCCAAAGGGGACTAAAGAGGGAGCAGGACTGACCCCCCGGCTAATGATGCTATGCAAACACAAGAGAAAAACTTGGTGGCTGAGTGACCAACAGTCAGACTGGGAGAAGGAGGATTAGACCTTTGTACCAGGGAAACTGCAGCTTTGTATGCTGATGCAAAAAGCGTTAGAATAGCTACCCATGCCTTCTCTAAGCCTGCTTTGTCCTTTGAGACAAAAGGGGGGTAGCTACTCTGATTTAAATCCTCTCTGGTTATGATCACAGCCCCTTGCAATTGCACAACTCGTGTTCTTAAGACAGCAATTTACTGATTGCCAGGAACTTCAGATGTTGAGGCAGTGCCTTGAGTCATCCATTTTAAAAGAAATTTGTTATGATGGGATTTATGTGGGGGTCTCAGGTGGAGAAGCACAGTCTGCCCCTGATCCACGCGGATGAAAAATGCATACAGCAGGATGAAGTGAAGAGGAAAATAAATGAAGGTGGCTGAGGCCGCTTTGTGTGAGTAATGAAGAGAAATTGCGTGGGATTCCAACTGATCCAGCTGCTGCTTTAAATAAAGAGCTCGTTTAAACGCTTTTTTTTTTTCTTTTTGTCACAAAATGTCATGCAAATCTCTGAGCTACCTTCTGACCTGTACACAACAGTGGGACAGTACTTAGAAACAGCTCCAAGGTAATCTCACACACTTGAATGAGGGAGACTTCACATTACATTTCAACTATTTCACATTTTGAAAAATCATAGCTACAAACTCCAACGCTCCAGGGGAAGAAAAAATATTTACGGATTTACAGTAAAAAAAAACACCTAGGAAGTTAGCGATGTTTGTTTTTGGCTTCCCTCAGGTAAATACTTTGTAAACTCGTCTTTCACTGCAGTTACAGCTGCCAGTCTCTATCAGCTTTGCACATCTAAAGACCAAAATCATCTCACATTTTCTTCAAGCATCATATAATACATAATAGACTTAATAGTGGATTAGACAGTAGTGAGCTGTTCAGGTCCTACTGCAACACAGAATCCCAACATCATGACCCTGTGTTTAAAACTGTTCGAATTTAGAGTAATCCACTGCAGACCTTCTGTCTGAAGTGGGTTACTTTAAATGCTGAGCACAATCTAATCACATCTCTGATCCCATGTACATCATATGATATACCTGTGTGTAAATTAAGCCATTTAAAGTGGGAGCAAATGTGGGTGTATTGCCAAATGATTTACTACTAAAAAAGTGCAGCTTTTAAATTAAATTTTACAGAAAAACATCCTTTCTTCAGTTTTAGTTGCTTAATTAAATCACTGAAAAAAAATGTTTTTAAATTTATATTAAAACTCAATATGTCAAAAAAATATGTTAGAAAAACACACTGACTTTCTGCTCAAATTAAAGAAAAAGTACCCAATTTTGCTTTCTTTCTAGTGGTAAATATAATCCATTTTCGTTCTATCAAAGATTACTGTTTGTGAGGATTATTGTGATATACTTGGGGATCCCATCTAAACTGAGCTTTCTGATTTTTAAAGTATTACATGTCCATGAACAAGGTAGATAACTCTACCCTTTGGCACCAACTTAACTTTTGATCTGAGTGCAATTTCCTCTCATTTCATCAAACAACAAGAGCACCTATCAAGCTTTGTGACTCAACTAAGTACAAATTAAGATCTACTCCAATCAGAAATTACCATAAGAGGCTAGAAGGGTCAAAAATAATGAAGTACCAAAAGTTGATATTTTGTAGATTTTCGCTGCACCTTGTTAAGTAGACAGGTTAAAACGCTTCATCTGAAAGGTCAAAGATTTTTTATTTTTTTATTTTTTTTATCAGTGAGAAAGAGCAGCCAATTCTGGAGCTAAGAAAGACTGGAAACATTGCAAACGAGAGAAACCGAATGAGGGATGGGCTCTGACAGCAACGCTACATACAGCGAGACATGCATAAAGATTTCACTTACAGCTTGCCAGAGCACTTATCACCTGTCACTTTGGCCGAGCATCTGTTTGCCAATCCATTTGAGTGCTAAGGGGAGGCTTGTTTTTTTGGCCCCCATCTCATCAGAGATTCATTGAAATTCAATCGCTCGCATGGACTCAGTGGGTTTGAGGAGAATTACCTGAGTAGATTAGGCAGCTGGAAAGAGATGTAGTCTGGTCATTTCAGCTTCTTCCTTCTGTTTGCTTTTCTCCACACTTTAGCTAAATTAGCAATTACATCTACTCTCACCATGGCCACCATCAAGCAGAAGAGGCACCTTTAGAAGCCACAGAAATGCTGACAAACTAATGAGGAAAACTGTTTGTTTCTGCAATCACTTTGTGGAACAAAGTGGAATTAAAGTGGGCGACCAACACAATCAGAAGTTTAAAATTTGAGCACTTGGCCAATAAGTATAGGCAGACTGTTTACCTCAGAGATCAATATGAATTTTCTGAAGGGAAACTGTCAAGTGAATCAATAGCATTTAAAGAGTTATGCAGCTCTGAATCTGTTATAAATAAAAGTTTTTCTTATCTTTAACCTGAACTGGCCGAATACCTCTCCTGCAATGGCCAGCACTTAAGGGGAAAAAAACTTTCAAATTGGGATTTATTTGCTCAGGTAGCAATTATCAATGTGAACATTTTCTAACATGTCTAAGTGCAAATTAATCAGATTACTTTGACTAAAAAAAATTACATACTGAAATAAGTGTACAAGAGTTGGAATCGGTTGCAAACTTAGCTTTTTCTGCAGTTTAATTATAAAGTTATTTCAGTAACATCTTAATTGAATCTTCATCAACCTACAATAAATACATTTAGTATTACATTTGATCTATTTACTACAGTTGTTTAAAACAAGTCTGCTTTCTCTCATCAGGTCACATGTATAAAATGTTGAAATACTAACTCAACGAGTAGCTAAAGTACTAGATTTGCAATTTTAGAGCAGTGACAGTAATTTCACTGTAAAACATAATGTCAAGAGATATTTTGTGTAATTCTCCAGAAAAAACCTGGCATTTTAACAGAAGAAGTGCAGACTTTTTATAGCCACTGTCCAGTTCCCAAGTAAGAACTAAAGATGACCAAAGAAATCCTGAACCAGAAACATCAACCACATTCCTAACCAAACAGTTCACCGACGGCTTCCTGGATCACCTATAAGCAAAACTCCACTTTTCTCAGCCTATCCGAAGAGGTGACAAGATTACTGATCTCCAGACAGCAATCAAAAACCTAAGATAAATCTGGAAGTGTTGCAAGAGTTTGATGTGTTTTATCCTCACATTAATATTAACACCTCCCCGGGGTCTTGTGCAGCTATGTGTGTTTGCAAGGCAGAGACTGGTGGTCCACGATGATTGAGGCAATTCAGCCGGGTCGCCAGAGAAAAATCAGTTAGAGAGGTAATGCAAGAAACCCCAAGAGATTTCAGAGGTGAAGGAACAAACTTTGTTAAAACCAACAAAAAACAGAAACTGGCTGGGACTTTGTCAATTGCATCTCCACAAGAGTTTCTCAGACAGCGGCTCACGTATTCTGACAGCTAGACAAGTGCAAAGTCTCTTCTAACCATCAGACTATAAGAGAAATCAAACACAGTCTCTAAAGAGAATTCCAAGTGAGCGCATTCAAAGGAACAGAGGCCTGAGTCCCAATTACAACCCAGCAGATGACTGCACATCAAACAGATTGCAGCTCCTCTACATGCTCACACTTCTGACACATTAAGCCTCAGATCTGATGAGTTATATGACTGATCCCCGCCAACCCACTGCAAGATCTGGTGACAGAGAGGGACTTTGTTGCTCCCCACTGCACCAGTATAAGAATCTGCTGGCACAGCAAAGAAATAAGAAAATAGAAAGTTTGCAACTGGGGCTTACTTATTGCTGAAAAAAGTGTTTATGTAGTTTACTTAGTGGGAAATAAAACTGAAGGTGTGAAGTGAGACTCAGTGACTGTCCAGTAGATCAGAATGGGTTCGCTGAGCTTCTCCACAGTATTTTGATAAACAGAGAGGAAGAAAAGAGGCGTTCTCCAGGGACCGCTAGATAATTCCCAATTGAGCCTATTGGCTCCCACACACACAAGCACAAATACAGAGGAGACAAGAATGAGGATATTCATTAGGAGGATGCTGAACTCTAATTAAGAAAGGTGGACGGGACACACGCAGGTGTGGGTTGCACCTGTTTTCTAAAACTCTCTCTTCCATACATCGCAGCTGAGTTGAGACAGTAAGCACTCCCTCTTTTCGGTGGCTGTGATTTCGCCAGACAACGCGTCTCATCTGTTCCTCCACTAGAGCGGCCACCACTGCAAGCGTGAAATCTGGAGTCCTGGGAAGCCTTCCAGACGCCGATCCACACCAGTAGACGACACTCGTCCCGCTTGACTGGCTGAAAAATGCCTGCTGGCTGCCTCCTTTGCTGACTGAACAATACATACCAGCTACAGTACAAAATGCAAAACCAGTGCATCCATTTGTTGTTCTGTGCTAGTCCAAGGTTTGGTTGCAACTCCTGGTCCAGAAGGAAAGTCCAGCCCTCCTTCTTGCTTGCAGCACCATGCAGCTAATTCTAGGAGATACCAAGGCCCAGTTCTCAGTACTCAAGGGATATATATATATAGTCCCTCCAGTAGGTTCTGAGTTTTTAATTTTACTTTTGATAAAGTCGACAAGAAACAACAACTCTTTAAATGTTTTTTTATTAGGAAGAAATTAGTAGTGGTTGCCAAGACCAGCACATTGTGTTAGATCAAACTGTTTCTCTACTGGCATATTTTCCTTGGCAAAAAAGAATGTGTATTTAAAAAAAAAAAAAAAACAATAAAAAATGACTTTTTCTGGTTTTATGTGCAGAATTATAAAAAAAAGTAGATACATTAATCTTATTATTGCATATATTCATAATTCTCTAATTAAAATAGGTTCAGAATGTGGCCGATTTAGAATCAGTCCCATTCCCCGGATCATTCTGGAAGATCCCAAGGATTTGGGATCTCATTCGTTAAGACAAGATCCATATCTTATAATGACAGGATTAGGCCAAAACATGGACAGACCTGTAAATCAAGTGCTTTAATTTGTGGTTCAGGTCAGTTATCCATCTTCTTCATCCATTGTGAAAAAGGCACCAATATACTTTAGCTGCTCTGCTTAAGGAGGGAGGAAACACTCCAGCTTTTTTCTACTAAGAACTACAGCGCCAGACTTGGTGGGAAAGAAACAGAAACTGTAGTGAGATGTAAACCTGCTACTTTTTATTTCTATTGGAGAATGAAATGGAGGCTTTTACTCCCCCACAATGTACTAATCAGCCATATCCTGACAGCAGGACATACTCATTTCATATCTTTAACAGTCGTTATTTCTCCAAGAACTCCACTGGAAACCCACAACACAGCTGCTATGGCTTTGACTCTGATCTAGGTCATCACCTGTTGCTATGAAGTCCAATCAAAGTCTGTCCCATGCATGTGTGTGTGTGTGTGTGTATGCGTGTGCGCACACATGTGCGTCTTCCTGTGAGTTAGCGAGAAAATGTCTTTCCAGTGGCTGCCGTTTGTTTGAACAGAGCTGTGATGAAAGCCTAGACAAACACAAGGGAATGTCAGCGAGGGCTAAAGTCAATAGACTGAGCCTTGACAGAGCCGGGGACCCCAGTGAGAGATGCCACGCCCTCTGACACCGAGCCGGACTCTCTCTACATCATTGCTTTCCACTCAGAACACTGCTGACAAATACCTTCTCTGATACAGTATAAACAGAGTAAGAATAATAATTGAAGGACATGGGAGGAATTTTTTTTAGGCATACAAGACGAAAGAACAACGAGAATCTGCCGTCTGAAAACAACACAGCAAAAGCTGAAATAAACCCAATTTTAATACTAGCAGAGTATGCAAATGGTAAAATCTCCCCATTTCTAGCAACCTTCCTTCAACTCTAAGTGGACTAACTGATGCAGATAAAATATTCAAGGCAAAGCTCTACACACCAGCTTGGAATATATTATTGAGATTACTGCCTCGTATTTTTGGTCCAGTAATGTACTGTGAAGGCTGCGGAAGGGCAAACGGTAAAGCAAATATCCAACTCTATTCAAGTCAGAGCCGAATCTTCTCTCTCGTTTTCTTTTCTTTTTTTTTTTTTATTGTCCATTTTAGTGTGGGAAGCAAGCAGAGCAAGCCTGAGTCCCTGTTGACTCGATGTGCTGAGACGTTTTCCCTTTTACTGGTGCTAAAGTAGGCATGAGCACTAATCCTAAAGGGTTAAATGGAGCCTCCTCTGGGGTTTCCCCAATTCTGAGAGAGCTGGGGGCGGCTGCTGCAAGAGTTGAACGCTGCGCTTCAATGGATTTGGGAGAATTTGGCCTTCACTTTTCAAACCATGAAATAAAAACAAAAAAATGCTCTTCAAAAATAAGTTTCCATAGCATTAAAACCATGCTTAAAATGACTAATTCTACACTGTAAAGCATTCACGCTGCACCTCTTGAACTTCTTCACTTTTAGTCATCTTACAAGTACATTAAAAATAATGTACTTCATAAGTAGAACAATGCAATATTTATCCCAAAATAAAACTTAGTGCCAGGAATTTCATTCAGAAGTCAACTAGGTAAGAAATAAATAAATAATAAACACAAACAATTTCATTAAAGTCTCCTTGTAAAATGTTCATGTTATGTATTTCACAATAAATGGCACTAGTAATAATACGCTTTTTAGCTATCTCAGTGGGAAAAATGAGTTAATATAAGACTACAACAAAGACAAAAAATAATAATAAAGTACTTTTTCTGTAGTTGGAGCAGTGCAGTTTTGTAACTCTGACATCTCTTCTTCACACTGTTTTAAACATGAAATGAGCAGAGAAAGAAAGGGAACACACACAGCCATGTTCCTGAGGTTGGGAATTGAACCCTGGATGGATTAATACTGTAGCCTCCACATCTGGGCCACCCACTGCACCGCTACGCCAACTCCGAATGCAGGCATCTTAAATATAGAAGGTAGTGCCTGGCAAAGCATTACGCACTGCTAAAAATGGACCACAGACACAAACAATAAAATCAAAGTGATGAATGTTTCTAAGCCGGAAATGCTGGTCAGTCTCCTCATTAACGATGGCCTTTATTTATATAAAAATGCATATTGGATAGCCAGTTAAAGCAGCTTTACATGTTCACCAAAACATCTGAAGAGAGAACCCCTTGCCCTTTCAAATCCAATTTCACACAGACAGCAGAATAGGTTAGCAAGATCTCGCAGCTCGGCTCTTCCCACCCATGCTTCATTCAAAATGTATACATTTTGCATCCTGATGTAGCCCAGGTGACAAATGGCGGCTATAAGGGAAGAACTTCTGTTTACGCAACACACCACCTCCTCAATCCACGTCTTGCTTCTAAATTTCCTGAAACACCCTGGATGTCTTTGAAGTGTCGGTTTAAAAGCAGGAAGAAGAAAAACATGTTCCTGCTATTCTTTTTCTCTCCTTTAAGTCACACATTGCAGTTCAGCCTTTGCCTCGTCTCACCCAACTATTGCATCATTTTAGGGCCGGAAAAAAAGTGTAAAAACGGTGTCTAGAAGCTGTGGATATTCTCCTTCAGAAGTTCACATCAACCTAACAAAAAGCTCAGTGCAGCAGCAGCAGCAGCAGAAAAGCTAAATAAAAAAAATGAAAAACACAAGTGACAGGTTTGAGATTCTTTTCCTGCAATGATGAATTTGGTTTACACCAAGTTTGTCCTTTGTTGTTGATGCATTTCTGAGACCACAGAGGTTTCCTCCTTGCACGCCTGCTTTGAATGTTAAACTTGTGCAATCTTTTTTTTCTGATTATCATATATTTTTATATACCAATAGTAGCAAAACCTTTAAAGGCTTTGGAGACTTTTAACATCTTGCATTCTGCACTGAGGGTGAACGTGCTTGGATGACAAGACCTGGGCATATTGACAGTTGTCTTGAATGTTTCTTTTTGGTAAAGAACCATACAGAATTATGGTTCAAATTCTGTCGAGACCATTTAAATACCCGACTAAGAAGTTATGACAATCTTCATTCTTAGGGACTCAGACAGCTCTTTGGATATCACCATGGTGCTTACCCTCACTTCAGTACTGAGTAGCACAGTAAATTCAATGTTTGAGGTTTAAACAAGGAAAACTTCCCACAAAAATGACATGGAATTATTTTCTAATAATCTGTGCCTGATTTATGTCGAAAGGTTCAAATGTATTTTCAGTCGATATTTTCTGGCCCTTTACCAAAATTAGAAAAACACACTTTCACAGGTCTTCACTAAAGCTTACAAAACCATCAACAACCTGAAGACGCATCAAAACTAGAAGCCAACTCCAAAGGTTTGCTATGCTTAAAGATGGGAACTTTGTGCTATATTTAACCTCCTTCATTTTGGTGTGGGAAAATAAAAGCCTGAGCTAGTATTCTAATTTATTATGTCTTCCTCCTGCTGGTGCCTGTTTTAATGGTGAAAGATGCACTGCAAACGCATGATAACACACTCCACAAAGCTGCATTCACAATCTCTGTCTTTTCATTTAATTTATGCATGTGGTTCGCAACTTCATCTATAAACACGTTGGAAATACCAGCTGCGGTATTGTACAGAGAGTCCACAGGCTGACGGTTGTTTAAAACAGAGTAATGACACCAGGACACCTGTTTGCACAGATAAAAAGACAAACATCTTGATCTGGAAAGATAAACTCTCTCCCTGCACTGCAATCTGCTGTTGTAAGCCAGTGAAGGTAAGATGAAACCCATCAGTGGAGATGCTTTAGGTCACAGGTGCCCAAGTCCAGTCCACCCCTGCTTTAGTTGATCAAATTATGTTGCCCCATGGTGGCTGTTTAGCTGAACCGAATCAATTCTTGAGAGTTTGTATTGGATATACTATTGCTTTAGTAGTAGATATTTTTTGTATTTCTATGTATTTTAATAAACTATAAGCAGAGAAAAAAAACATGTCTATAAAATGTTCTATCAACATTTAAGGAGTTGTTACTAGTCAACCTTGAGAAAAGATCTAAATGAGATCATGAGACCATTAGTTCATAACTGTAATACTGTAAATTATTCATGTTGTTGTTAGATTACAGTTGGGAAGGTCTCATGCTTTAGAAGAGACAGAGGGGGAAAAAAGTAAAAAATAAAAAAAAATAAAAAAAAACCTCACAGAGGATTAACTCATTTTATGTATATGCAGATTAAACCGGAACTCTCTGCAATCTGATGCGCCAACAGTGTAATGCACACCTAAGACACTCTAGGTCTTGTTGAATGTTAACCTAAAATCACCCCGGCAACAGCGGGATAAAAAGGCTCTACTCCAGTTACTCCAGTTATGCTCAAAACGTGTCATTCACAACTCCAGCACAGACACCTTGCGCGCTGCTGTTAATTGGTGGGTGGGTGCTTTACAAATATTTCTTTCAAGTGAGTCATAGATGTCTCCTCACTTCAACCGGTCTTTTTTATTTCCCAATCGCCTCTTTCTGTAGGGGCTCCTTTGAACGTGGCTCCTGGCTGCAGACTAGACATCTGATATCCGAGTCACTTGGGATGTACGAAGGAGCACTGCTGTCAGACAGTGAGGCATGAATGCCAACATTTTTGTAGGGGCAGCTGAAAGTGTCACCTGAAAATATCCTTAGGCGAAATTAAAAGCTCCGGATTCCCAGTTTTTAAGATGGATTCACAAAAAGGCCCCACAAACGTCGACATAGCAACTCTGTTGCTTCGTTAATTTGTGCTGAAATGCTAGGCTAATGCTACATGCTTCTGGACTGTTTTAAATGATTTATTCATAATTCGGTTAATCACATATTTTAATGCTGTTCCAGTGAATCCCGTAATGAGAAAACTCACCAGTGAGGTTATTCTCCAGCTTATTTTTAAGGCTATAAAATTTAATAAGTAATGTTTCAGCTGCTCTTCAGGAACTTTTCCCCTCCACCAAAGGCTCTGTCAGCTCAGCTCAGCACGGCATTAAAAATGCCTTGAAAAGGACCCCAAACAGCAGTGAGCTTTCCTGGAAAGGTTCACCACAGCTCCAATTAAGATCTAATTCATGTTATCAGACAGGTTGCATTTCAGAGTTTTCTTAATACTCTGACCTTAACCCAGTGAAATATAACTCTAACCAAGATATTTTCTAGTCCAAGGGGTGTCACTAGTTAATTTGTGTGATTCGTATTAAAGCAAATCTTAAAACTGACAAGCTGCAGTGAAAAGAACTCAACAGAACGCTTTTGATCTTTAATTTCTGGATGCACCTTCTTGTCCGATCAACCATGCGTAACAATCACTGTGTCACATTTGCATCTTTAAGAGCAACAACTGCCTAAAAACGTTTTGAAAAGTCTCTTGTTCAAAATTCTAAACATCGACCGATGCAAGCCTCGTGTCTGTCAAAGATAAGTGAGGACTTTGATATATGTGATGTCAGTTGTGCCTGTTGGGGCAATACGTTTGCCTAAGACTCACACTTCCTGTAGTGATCCAGCAAACAAGACACTGCAATCCATGAGGTACTGTATAATATATTTTATCTTATCAAGAGCGCCTTTGTTCCCCTCGATAACATTAGCACCAACTTCCTCTCCTTACAACTCTAAACTTCAATTGACCTTTTTAGTAGATACACATACATGTGTTCTCCGTGGACTAAGGCACCATACTGAAGGAATACTGCATGTTGTCTTAAAGTGTGTGTCAGCATTTACGCAGACATGTTCAGTCCAGTGAAAAGATAAATGCGAGAGTTTAACTACAGCTGGTAAAAAGATGCTAAGTTGGCTAAATACATTTTAGTGCAGAAGTAGTAAACCAGTTACAAAGCAGGACAAAGGCGGGCTTCAATTAGCTATATTGGTGATGTAAGCTCAACTGAGAAAACATTATATGGTAATTCTAGCTTTTATCTCCTTTATTGTGCTGATTAGTGTCGTGGGGGAAGCGTGCTCTATCTAATCTGATCAGAGAGCATTGTGTTTTGGGTCATTAACCGACAGGAGGTCCCGGAGGTTGACAAGTCCAATAGCCACCATCCCCTTTCTGAGCTAGTCTGATGCTCTCTCAGCCTCATGTTTCCCCATCTAAGCAGACGACACACCAGCCGCCACAAAAGCAGCCGACAAAAGACAAGAAGAGAAACAGCTGATTTAAGGTTTTCTGCTTGTCTACGAACCCACGTCCCGAATGAGTGCTGACTAAGGCCTCTAAGCAGCAGGATGCCCCATGTAGTCTCTGTTTTTGTTGGTTCTTTAAAGATGAAGAAGGGTCATCCTATCCTTCACATCTGGGATTTCCATTAGAAAAGACTAGAGCCTTAACCCAGCCAACACTGCATTTATATGCATGAAGACTCAAATTCTATCAGTCAAAGCACACTTTACCAACTATTTTGGCATCAAAAATTACATTTGAAACAGGCTCACATCCATAAAATCCGACATCCGTGTTCTTTTTGCACTTTCACCGACTTGTGCTTTTGCTCTCTCCATTCATGTCACATTGATTACATCCTTTCCAAATCAAAAATGTGAATGTGGCAACAAAACTAACAGCACAAATCAAAGTTAAACCATTTTGATTCTGACAAGCTGCCTTTCTGGATGGAAAAAAAAAAAAAAAAATCAGAAATGAAAGGCCCAAAGCAAAGATCACCGACGACCGCCTGCTGAGGGTGAATATGCAAATAGAGCAGAAGGTAAATGAAACACAAAGCGGGGGTTTTGGCAGCTAGCTTTAACATGTTCCTGTTAATTTGGCATTGGTTAAGAACATGTTAATGTCAATAATGAATTCGAGCCAGAGGATTGCTGCACAGGAGGCGCAATCGGTCCATTTTCCCTCATGAGCCTCAAAGCGGTTTTGGGATTTATTGTCTTTTTATAACAGGAACAGCCATAACACCGAGCTTACATAGGACAAATCCAACTGTGTCCATGTGTCCCGCAGAAAAGTCCAGGAAAGTAGGACACAGCCAGTCAACTGCAAACCCCCACGTATCGACTGTAGCACATGCAAAAACAAAGTTAATCAATTATCTGTTTTGATGCATTTGATGACGCAAAACAAATAGGTTCAGAGTATTATAATAAAGACAAAGCAGAAACTAGACTATAAAAGGTAGAAAAATCAAGCTTCACAGCAAAGTAGGAAGCAATCTTAATTGTCTAAACACTAAAAGTAGCCAGACAGACTGGAGCATGTCCTTGGGAAAGGAGAGCACCTTTCCCCCTTCAACAAAAGACCAACAGGGGCAACAGATTTCCCCCAGTCTTGAGATAACAGAAACCCAACACCTTCGTCCTCCAGTGGGGCTCTTTGTACGTCTAAGAGGGGGGTCAATCACCAGTCGCTGACAGATGTGTCTGCAGTCGATTTAGGAGAGGAAGACATGTTGAGGTTAGACACAGATTTCTCTACTCCGTCCCCATGGAAGGAGGACACGGATCAGGCCAGGATGTCCGAGGTTGACCTTTTATCGCCCTCAAGTCTCTGACAGACAACACCTGGGCTATTATAGATAGGTTAAGAAATTGCTTCTCCTCTTTTTTTTTAAACATGTGCTTTAGTTAACAAATTAATAGCATGCAGCCAGGAAGGAATCTGGAATCCCATTGTGTCGCAAACAAAAGTGAGAGTCACTCCAGCTGGAAAGCAAACAAATCAGAGAACCTCCAGTGGAGGTCTAAGTAGTTTCGGCAGATGCTCCGGGCTTAAGTGTCTGTTCAATTAGGTACTCCAGTTAAGACGGCAATCATGGTCTAAACCCTGTGCTGCTGAGGCTGAAGTTGGATCACATTCTGTCCCTGGCAAAATGCGAACACGGGATGATGAAGACAGCCATTGAGCTTTTCTCTTGTTTGTTTAACACCCCATGAACATAACTCAGCATATATTATTGCCAAGATACCCTGCGAGCGGGTCTTCATTTTCAAAACGCCAGCTTTTTCCTTTCATTACTGAGCCTCCAATTTAGCTTCAGAAAGAGATTTTTCTTTGTGATTTTTTTTTCCTCCCGTTTTAAAGATGTCATTAATTATTACAGAGCAGCATCCCTGTCGTGACAAACAGAAAGATATTTCTGCATCCCCACAGCAAGAGAATACAAAAGCTCTCTAATAAATCTGAGCGTTCACTGAAAATTAATGCAGACCCTCGAAGCACTTAAAGCCGGATTGTAAAGGTTTGAGATAATTATCGAAGGCAACGGTGGATGACAAACAAGGAAGGAGTCTAAAATTTCTCACTTGAAATTTTACAGCTCTCAGAGAGCTGATCTCTACAGGCATCAACAAAATGATGCCATTCAACAAGAAATAAACACATGGCATGGCAACGCAATGTGTGGGACTGTGGGGTCCAACTTGTCATGCAGCCAGATGGGTGAAAACCCAGGAGATGACGCAGGCCAAGAGGGTGTTGGCCAGGTCAGACACTCTTCTGTAAAACCCCTGACCGCCTCATCTCTGCTTTGGACCCAAAGGGAAGCAGAACCTGTTGTTTGGCTTCATCTAAATAGAAAAAGAAAAAAAAAATCAAATAAAGGTGAAGAGGCACTTCAGGTATGTTAAAGCAGCTTACGCCCATGCTGTATTAATGCACTTATTTGTAATTATCTAAATGCAGGCTCATAAATAGAGGCCTGTATAAGCAGCTGTACAAACCAACTTTCAACATTTTGTCACGTTACAATTTGGTCTTGGGGACTTTTGTCAAACTCAAGAAAATAATTGTAGCAAAGAGAGGGAACAATGTGTTCAAACATGTTTTACAAATCAAAATCTGAAAAGTGTGGTGTGCTTTTGTGTCCAGGCCCTCTAAGTCAAGTCTTTGTTCAACCACCGTTCTCTAAAATTACAGCTGCAAGTAGTTTTAAGCATCTCTGCTATTCTTGTGTTGTCACTTTTTTCAAGTATGGCTCAAACTCAAGGAGATTAGATGTACAACATCAACTGGATTTAGGTCTCGCCTTTGACTAGGTCATTTTAACACACAAGATGTAATCTAAACCATTGCATTATAGTTCTTACTATGCATTTATGATTGTTGTCCTGCTGACACATCTATCCCAGTCTCAAAACTTCTGCACACCGACGGGGTTTCTCTGGGATTGTATTTATCTCCATCCATCTTCCTGTCAACTTTCACCTGTCCTTAATTAAAACAAGCAGTCCCACAGCATGATGTAGCCACTCACATGTTTCACTGTGGGATGAGGCGCCTGAGAGTGTTATTTTTTTACAGTGTTCTGAATCTAGGTGAAAAGTTCACCGAGATTCAGGTGAACTTGAATCTAGGTGAGTACTTGAGTCTTATCTAACTCAAGTACTTTCTTTAACCTATTTTCTATTCTCCCTATGAGACGACCCTTGCAACTGTTTTCTGGTAACCATTTCTCCCACCTGAGCTGTGAGTCGCTGCAGCTTTCCAGTAGCGTTAGTATGGGCCTTTTGGCTGGTTTCTGACTAATGTTCTTCATTATGCCATTTGTTCACTAGTGTTCTCTATTAAGACTCAAAGCTTCACAGAACATCTGGTTTTATACAGAGATTAAATTGCACACCAATTAGGTGACTTTTGAAAGCAAATGGTTGCACTGACTTTTTAGGAAAATCAAGGTAAAATGGAGCAGAAAAATAAATGCCACATTTATTTTTTTTTTGTTTTGTTTTTTTTTGTGGGGGAGGGGGGGGGAGTTCCAATTCACAATTACTCTACTTTGTGTTTGCTTAGTATGTAAAATCTCAATGATAGGCACTAAACCCCCTCCTTCAGATCCTGCAAAGATAAGTTAAGATAATGGATGGGTGAATGGATAAAGGTTTGTTATAATTTGACAGAATGTGCACATAATTTCTTACAAACTATTCTGGTCCAACATCAGACAATAGCTTTTTGCTGTCAATGTACAAAAAAAAATAAAAATAATCAGATTTTATTTAGCCCTTCAGGTATTTTCATTTTTAAAACACTAACTCATTTAATTGTCTATTTGTACAAAGACTGAAAAAAGCACATCTGAGATAAAACACCCCTTGCAGAGTTTCTGACAACTGATGACATCCTTTATGGAAACCTGAAATTGATTTTGTTCTCTAGATCAAGTGACACAGCTAATAATAGCTTTTCTAATATTTATCAACATTGTCACACATGTTATATGCTTGTATTTTTGGGGTCCTCTTCTGACTTTTGTGGCACATGGTGAGTGAATCTCTGCTTTTTCCTCTTTCCTCCACTCCCCCTAGTGCGCCTAATCGGAACTGCATCTTCAAGCACCAAAACAGAGACCATGACGGAGAGAGAGAGAGAGAGAGAGAGAGAGAGAGACCAAAAGAAGGAAGGACCTCCCCCAGATGACATCAGAGCTCTATTGAAGCAGAGCTAGAGGCGCACACAACTCCACATTTGTACTGAGGTCCACACTTGCGTCCATGTCCTCTCACAGCCAGTTGATTGTGTATTTGTGTGAGAGGGGCTGCCACTGAAAACAGAGCAGTGCTGCTACAGATAAACTCCAACTAGCTCTTAATCTGTGTGAGTTAGGAGGGTTTATTCTTCGTTTTCTTCACTTGGATCTGCGTTTCAATTTTCATTAACCTGGATTGGATTATTTTTTTTTTCCTATTTATTTTTATTGTCCCTCTTCTGAGCCGCATTTAAAGAGGATACCTGTTACTTTTCATTTTGCTGGTTGTTTTGAGAGGTAAGTAATCTTTCTGCTGGTACAGCAGTCCTGTTGGAAGTGTTTCCCTTTTCTCTCTTTTTGCCTTTTGGATTTTCCCTTCGACTAACTGAAAGTAATGCAGAATCCTCAGGAGTTGCGTGAATCTGAACTGCTCCCATTTTCCAGGCGAATAATACCGGGTCCTGTCTATACTGACAGGCGCGAATCTTTTTTATATCCATAATAATAAAAAAAAAATGTGAGCGAACCTTTCCCCAAACACAAAAAGCGTTTCTTCAGCTGCACAGATTTTGCAGCACAGAGAATATGTTTTTATGTCACCAATTCAAGCCTTTTCCCCCCGGTGCCTGCCACTTGCTGCTGCGATCTCTACAAAATCCCTTTAATTTTGCATTTCTAACAAAGACAAAAAAAAAGAAAAAGAAAAGAAAAAAAAGACACCAACTCAGTATTGTTTTCCCCTCAATCACATTTTAGACTCGGCACCACTAGTGCACAACGCAAATCTTTGCGCTCCTTGCAAATACTCCAGATTTTACGCACTGCACAGAGAGGCGCATGTATGCATGGGAATGGTCTGGGATGAATATGCAAACTTGGAGGGGATTAGCGGGGTTGACTGTCTGGAGCAGACAGTCAACCCCTCGGTGTCGCAGCCTGAGAAGACACCCCGGTGCGCTCCTGAAATTGCAGCGCAGATCCCGCGGAGTTGGACATGAAGGGGCAGCTGGGGAGACTGTATGCCGCCTAAACGCTCGTTCTCCGTCGCTGTCTGGAGTATGTCCATCGATTGTTAGCCCAGATCCAACGAAAAAAAAAAACAAACAAACAAAAAAACTGTCATCATAACCTAGTTATATGTTTTAGAAAGGCGTGCAATGCAACGCGCAAATTTATGCAAGTTTTACGCGCATCAGGACGCATATAGGTAAGCACAATCATTCGCAAAATTGCACGCTTGCAATACAACAACCTCGTTAGCACAGAAACATATCCCTAAAACTAAAACCAACTCGGCGCTATTCTCCCTTCATCCAAACTGATATTCATCCTATTAGTCCAATACAATATAGCGGCATGCCTATTGGCAACACCGAGGCAGGGACAGTTGTTAATCCAATTTAACAGAGCCTTTTATCTTCATGAGACGATAAGGTCATCCAGGCTCTAAATAATGGCCCCAAGGCTGTGCACAAGCTGTGCACCATTTCTGCACACAGCAAACTTCTTGCTTGTCCTCTCATGGAAAGCAATTGCGGTTTCCCTTGTTTTCATTATGGAAAAAGATAGCTGGTTAAACATGGCAGTCATGAGGACAGGCCCAGTTCCTCTCTGATAGCTTGCCTGAGGCTAAAGTCCCCAGTCAGTTGTTTTTCAGAGGGAACTCATATGGAAGATTAACAGCTAACCAGGTCACAAAGGATGGAATAATCTAGTTGAAGAAAAAAAAAAAAAAAAACGCATAAAATATACACTTATGCCCAGTTTCATGTGGAGAAATGTATATTTTGGTCGCAGAACTGCAGGCCCCAATCTAAAATAACCTAATGCAGTTCTTTCATATTTTACAGAGCCACTAAGGTGTATCTTTTACCAGGTTTTCCAAGATTTAAGAAACAAATTTCACACATTTTGTCAAGAAGAAATCCAAAGTTGGGAGAAAACCATAAATACTGTGAGAGTGCCTCGGATAGAACAGCGGGGAGGTTAACAAATCCCTTTATTTTGGGAAAGGTGTCCGGCCTGAGCCGAGATAGGTTTGTGCAGCTTAGCAGAAGCATTCATGTCTTGGGTTTTGCTGTCAAAGACACACACACACACACACACACATACATACATTTCATCTCGCAGTGCCTACCACCCCCATGTGGGGAAAAACAATTGCAGCTGCTGCAGATCTCTCCTTTCAGCCAGCTACAAAAGAGAGACCCCCGTCTGTCTCGGGCCTATATGTTATTAATGGGCCAGCAAAAGTATCATCTGTTCAGCCTATTTAGAGATAACACCAGGAGGCCACATACCAAATCTGTGAAACATTCAGAGATTTTTCTTTTCACCCAGTTTTTGCTTTTTTTTTTTTTTTTTTTTTTTTAATATATTCCCTGATTTTATTTTTATATTCGT
>NW_015113005.1:324760-363089 GCF_001443285.1 Poecilia latipinna
ACCAAACTTTGAAAAATTTAGAAATTTTTTTTTTCCCCCCGTTTTTTTTTTTTTTTTTTTTTTTTTTTTTTGTATAATTTGCGTCATTTAGATTTCGAATAGGATCATGAACGTTCCATTGTGATTTAGCAGCACAGTAGACCCCTGCCAGGTACCCTGATGTCTTCATGCAAGAAATAAGAAATACTCTGCCTATAAAACACATAAACAAGTTTCAAATAATAATTGACAAACTGACTTTCAAGACTTTTACTTGTCCATTACTAGAAGATGTGCCTATAATTTAATGATATAATACTCATAAATCAATCATGTTGTCCACTTCCATTGAAAAAATCCTACATTAAAATAGCTTAATGTGCTATTTTGTACATGCACACGTTTCTGGACCAATCACAGATGCAACAAAAACGATACCTGTGCAATCAGTCATAATTCGAAATAGTATTGTGAATTAGAGTGAATATCAGAACAACATAATAACAGAATTGATTTCCCAATGGAGAGCTCTACTGTGGTTCAAAATTAATTTCAGAGTTCATGAATAATTTAACAGCCAGCCATTACAATTTCTATGCAGCTCTTTCCTCTATAAATGCAAGCCTACAAAACTTTCAGTATTTTGCTAAAGTAAAAGTCATCATGTTCTGCAATAATTACACAGGCATGAAATTGTTTGTGCTTGAGGTATTTTGTAGCATTTCTTGTGGAGTACATGACTCCAGGGCATTGAGGCCTTGTCTCTGTTATTTCAGACTAATGTACATTTGTGTGTATTCTGCTCACAATGGCTATCAGTGTCCAGCTTTATGTCTCTTCTGCTCTTCTTCCCTGTAAACACACTTGCGCCCATTTTTTTCCCCCCACAATGGTCAATTTAACTTTGCCAGTTCAGATTAAACGAAGCAGACTCCACTCTATAAGAGCTAGTGAAATCCCACTCTCCTGTTGGCAGAGCTTATCAAAACGATGGAGAAAAGCATCCATCACAAAAGAATAAAGAAAAAATAAATAAATAAAAAAATTTGGCACAACTTCAATTGCTCCAAAAAAACAAAAACCGTTCAAAATGTAAATAAATGTGCAAAATAAAGGGCCATTTATGACAGGTCAATGCAATAACAATGCTTGATTGATTCACTGCTTAAATGAGATGAGTTTTAATAAAAAGTTTACATTTTTATAACCCCACCCCACCAGCCCCGATCCTCTCTGTGAGGCTACAAGGTCTACATGCTTGCCTTGGAGCAAACAATGAAAAGGGGCCACTCTCTCCTGAAATCCGATGAGTGGAGGAAAAAGAAAAAAAAAAGTAGGGGAGAAAAGTATCCCCCTACTTTTCCCAGAGCGTGTCCAGGCCTGAACACGCTCTGTTAAATTAAGCAAAAAACTTACCCAACATACCAATAATCACCATCTGATTAAATAACTGCCCCCTTTTTGTTTTACACCTTGACCCTAAGCTAGACTGCTACCTAAGGTTCCAACAATTCTGATGGCAAAAAATAAGCAAAAAACAGAGGTCGGCATGGGTAGCACATAATTCTTATGGCAGGATAAAAACAAAATAACAGCAACAATCCTTCCTGCTGTTCAAACATAAGATATAATACCACTATAAACTGTAAGGGTTATTTTGAAACAAAGGCAGACACCTGAAAAATTTTGTAACTCTCCAGATAGTTTTAGTAAGAATGCTGTTTCTTTGGTTTACACAATTCATTTTCACAGCAAGCTGACTTATTTCCAAATAGGCTAAATTGATTTTTTTTTTTTCTGCAACTAAGAGAAAATTGTAAGAGCATTCTTTCTGTTAGCTCTTCGGCAGGGTGCAGCAACAAGTGGAGGAAAGGGAGCCGAAAATTTAGCAGCTTTGACACAGAAACTTTTTAAAATCTCGGCATAAGTTCTTGACGTTGTCCCGTTCATGTATAAACTCTATGGTGTACCATAAATGATGAATGAATCCATGGCACAACCTTAGAAGTCAAAATTTGCTTGATGGAACAAAAAAAAAAAGAACACATTTTTTTGTAAAATGCTAAATTTCCAAGCAATTAAAATGAAACTACATATTTAACAATATTCATCAAATGGAGAACTTCTTAGAAAAAGAATCTTTTTCTATTGAAATAGCTCAACAAAGTGCCGCATTAAGAGTTCATTCCAACAGACCGATATGTCATATCCCTCTACCATCCTGCCATTTTGTAAAACTCCATTACTGTATTTAATCTTTTTTTCCTCTCATCAGACTCCCTTTATTCCACAAGTTACTGGAGGTCGCATCTGGTGCTTTTTTTCCCTAGACTCTAATCTACTACTAATGTAATACTGGACAGAGAGAGCCCATGTTTAGATGGAACAGAAGGAAGGGGGTGGGGGCGTGGGGGGGCTGTTATTATGAGACAGCATCTCAGGAGTTGTAATCGAGTTACAAGCCTCTCAATTCCCTAATCTTCTCCTTGTCAGGGGTTACAACTGTTAAACGGCTGGGCTTCTTGTTTCTAATTTACCTTTGAATGTTTTACAGCACACGGTAGCAGGCATAAGGGCACGCGGATAGTTACGGAGCTATTGTGTTCTGAGAGGAAACGTAACATTTTCTTTGGTGAAGGAAATCTATTTTCGTGAACAGAAAACGGCAGTCGGTGTGTGTACGCAGAGGATGAGGTGGGCGTGAAGGGTCACACGAAGTAGCTGGGAGCAGCCTGGTGGAATGCAACACCCATCCTCTGCTTAACATGAAATTCAAATGGACTTCATATGTCACTGGTGCCTTTCACAGCGCGAGTAATTACACTAAGCTCTGACTGGATCCGTTTTTGTTTCACGCAGAAGAATTTGGACAGTCTTCTTTATTTTTAATCACAGGACCGGTTCTCTTGTAAAATACTTAGAGCTCAGCTATGCATTGAAGCGGAGAGAGAAGGGCACATGAGCTCCACCCTCCCCTATTGTTGAGTTTGGGGTCTAGATCACAGATGTGTTTTGCATGCACAAGCATTCTTTCCTCCATCTCCATAGAAAAGATTTGGTTATTTAGAGTAGCTGGGAGTAAAAGGTCAATGGACTAAAAGGCAGGAAAAGAGGGGGTTTTTGAATGTGACATTGTAAAGTGGTTTTAAGACTGGAATGTACCTATAAATCAAATTTGGTAAGGTACCCCCAAAAAATGTGGTTTTTCTATCCAATAAATATGTTTAAACTCCAAAGTCCAACCTTTTTTATTCCTCAGCTTTTATTAAGAAAAAGGAAATAATTCTATTTATTTATTTATTTATTTATTTTTTTGGTTGATCTAAAGCTAAACTTGGAAGGTCAGACATAAAATAAAAACTGAAATCAGTATCAACTAGGAAACAAGCTGATCAGTCAATTTCAGTAAAACATTTATCAAAATTAAACTTAATTGGCTTGAGTGTTATAATAATACTATTATTCAATTAATTACTAAGTTTTTGTACAAATGGTATTACTAACGACATTTGTAAAAGAGAAATTTGTGACAAATGTGTCTACCACCCATAATACTGTATATTGTATATAAATATTTACTGCCCGATTTAAATCTCACATACATTTGTGCTGAACTGAACAGGAATTTGGATTCTACCGCTGCAATTAAAAAGCAAGACTTGTATGAAAAATATTGACATGCTAGCATTAGCATGTTGCTATCAATTGCCATATTATTATGATCGAATTGGCTAGTAGGTGAGGAGCTGCAAATAGCATGTTGTTTATTATCATATTTTATTAGCTGATAAATGATATTCCAATATTAGCTAAAATAGTAAAAGCAGCTATAATTATAAAAGATTACCATTTCAGGTATAAATATTGAACACTTCGGAACATACTAAAGTTAGATAGCAAGTATTTGCTAATGTTCATATACTAGCTAGAAAGCTACTATAAATCCCAATATTTTGTTATTTGAGCTTTTCTCCACTAAATGTTATCTTTGTGATTTTTTTCAGAGCACTGTCCCAGGTTCCAGGAGGCCATGATGACTCGAGGTGCAGATGCATGAGGGAGATTGGGCCTTTCAGGAACAGCAACTCATCCCGTATTGCTCTCTAGAGAAAGAAGGGGACACTGGTTATCTGCTTCAGAAAAAAGATCTTGAGCCCTGGATTAATGTGTGTACTGGCTCAACAAGGAAGCAGAGGATTCTGGGTTACCTGAAAGCACGGTCGGCACAAGCAAACAGGCCAGGATTGAGCCTGTGGCCAAGGGGATTGGCATGGCTCAGACCGGCTTTGTGTCAACCCATCATGTCTGACGAGCCTGATGGCAGGAAGGATTCTTTGCCATCCGACTCACGGATCTCTATAAAAACACAAGAAAAACCTTAGGGGCTGTTATGGCTGTTGAACCTGACTACAGCAACAGCCGCTGGGATTTTTAATATCAGCTAAGGGTGCATGTTCTTTTTTTTTTTTTTTTTTTTTTTTTTTTTTTTTTTTTAGCAACAAGGGATGCTTTTTCTGCAAGCTTATCTGCCATGGCAAAGGCATTGAAAGAATGAGCCTTTGACAACACAGAAGAGGTCATCATCCAAACAAGGATCAGCTTGGCAAATACTGACCAGGTCAGGATATCACCAGAACCCATCCTCCCTCCCTTTGGACAAACCTTTTCTTTCAGTGAGGATAAGAACAAATTTAAGAAGAAATCTTGATTGGATTTTTCTTTTGCTGGAAAGGATTTACAGCCTCGTCTAAATCAGGTATTGTAAATAAAACTTGCTTAGAGTCTTTTTGATTTATTCACAAAATCCCTATTTTAAAAAGATAAAGAAATGTGGGTGTGAATGTACAGTTAAACCCCAATGTATTCTCAGGCTGATTAAAATGGGAATACTACTTTATTTTCATAGTCTTAATCGACTGTCCCAACGTTACCAACATTGAGGGGAATAAAAACTTAAAAAACTCAATTTGCAAAGGTTTTACAACCCAGAGTTATAAGAAACTTGTAATAGCCAAGACATCAAATTGCAAAAAAAATAAAAATAAAATAAAAATTAAATAAAAGCAAACCACTGCATCAAGACTCAATGCATTATGAAAGATCTAAAACTTAGTAAGTTGTGATTAAAAACTTAAGACATTCTTTCAATCACAAAGCTTTAAAATTCAATTTACCCTGAAAACTTGCATGACAAAACAAATTCCAGGGAACGCTAAAGAAGCAAAAAGTAAAACCTTAAGATAGGCCTTCCGACCCTAACCCTCATAATCAGTTCATATCAGTCAAACGGAAAAATGCAAAATGATTCTTTCAGCAGTTACTTAATCAAGAAAGTGCTGTAGGCAGCTTTTCAAACCTGCAGCAATTACAAAAACTGGAATTTGGCTCCCTCTCTCAGGGCCTTGTCCATTAATCTGCTTTTTCTGCTCTTTTCCCCAGGGCCCTTTGAGTGATTAGACTGCCAGGATACACACCTTCAAGATGCTACGTCACTGCAAGTCCTTTGTCCTTTTCCTAATAAGGATTGGGCTGCTGCTGGGTCTAGCAAACCCCTTGGTCACCTCTGCCTCGTGTCCCTCAGCTTGTCGTTGTGACGGGACCTTCATATACTGTAATGACCGAGGCTTGACTTCCATACCTACAGGGATGCCTCTGGATGCTACAGTGCTCTTTCTGCAAAACAACCGCATCAAGAGTTCAGGCATCCCCACAGAGCTACGCGGACTGGTAAATGTGGAGAAGATCTATCTTTACTGCAACAATCTGGATGAATTCCCAACTAATCTTCCACGTGGACTAAAAGAGCTCCACCTGCAGGAGAATAACGTCCGGATGATAACCCATGCCTCATTAGCTCAGATTCCTTACATTGAGGAACTTCACCTGGATGATAACTCTGTGTCAGCAGTCAGCATAGAAGAGGGGGCTTTCAGGGACAGTAATTACTTGAGACTGCTTTTTCTCTCCAGAAACCACCTGAGTACCATCCCAATAGGCCTACCAATGAGCATTGAGGAGCTGCGCTTTGACGACAACCGCATCTCGTCCATCTCAGAGCAATCGTTACAAGATCTCATCAATCTGAAGCGACTAATCTTAGATGGCAACCTGCTGAACAACCGTGGTATTGGAGAAATGGCTTTCATCAACTTAATCAACTTGACTGAGCTGTCACTGGTGAGGAACTCCCTGACTTCACCGCCGGCAAACCTCCCAGGGACCAGTTTGGAAAAACTGCACCTACAAGATAATCACATAAACCGGGTGCCATCTGGGGCTTTTGCCTACCTGAGGCAGCTGTATCGCCTGGACCTATCTGGCAACAACCTCAGTAGCCTCCCACAGGGTGTATTTGAAGATTTGGACAATCTTACACATCTTCTGCTGAGAAACAACCCGTGGCAGTGCACTTGCAGGATGAAATGGGTGCGGGACTGGTTGCGGTCGCTGCCAACAAAAGTGAATGTACGTGGTTTCATGTGCCAGGGTCCAGATAAGGTCAAAGGCATGGCTATTAAAGATCTGACCACAGATATGTTTGACTGTGCTGATTCAGAACTGTTCTCCACATACGAGACCAGCACAGTCTCCAACAATTTACACCCGTCACAGCCCCAGTGGCCATCGTTTGTCACCAGAAGGCCTGTGGTGAAAGGGCCTGACATCAGTAAGAATTACCACAGTACTACCAGCACTTCAGGCAGAAAGATCATCACCATCAGTGTGAAATCAAGTAGTGCAGATGCAATTCATATATCATGGAGAGTGTCACAACCCATGACTGCCCTGCGGCTCAGCTGGCTAAAGCTGGGACACAGCCCTGCCTTTGGCTCCATAACTGAAACCATTGTGCAGGGAGAGAGGACAGAGTATCTGCTCACTGCACTGGAGCCAGACTCCGCCTATAGGATATGTATGGTTCCCATGGAGACCAGCAATATTTACCTGTCAGATGAGACCCCCGTTTGCATCGAGACAGAGACCGGGCCTCACAAATCCTACCAACCGACTACAACTTTAAATAGAGAGCAGGAAAAAGAGCCTTATAAAAATTCCAGTCTGCCTTTGGCTGCCATTATCGGAGGGGCTGTGGCTCTTTTGGCAATAATCATGCTGGCACTGGTGTGCTGGTATGTGCACAGGAATGGGTCGCTTTTTTCCAGGAACTGCACCTACAACAAAGGTCGACGGAGAAAGGACGACTACGCTGAGGCTGGCACCAAGAAGGACAACTCCATTCTGGAGATAAGAGAAACTTCTTTTCAAATGATACCTATAAATCATCTGCCCGTGTCCAAGGAGGAGTTTGTGATACACACAATTTTCCCACCAAATGGCTTAAGTTTATACAAAAGTCCACACAATGAGAACAGCATTAACAACAGGAGCTACAGAGACAGTGGAATACCAGATTCAGATCATTCCCATTCATGATGATGCACACAGACATCCAAGAGCAGTGTGTGACTAAAACAGAGCGGCAAGACTTTTACAAAACACTGGATATATGAGACTAAGGGAGCAATGTTCTGTACATTTGCCATATAATTTATATTTAAGAACATTTTATGAAGACTGAGAAGATTCCAATTGCAGGCTGTCACTGAACTATCAAATGCAATTCTATATTTTAGGGATTTGTAGTAATTTGTACTGTATTTCCTTTGCTTAAGGTTACCAACCGACTAAAGAAACTCTGTGTTCTATTAAGATATGATGACTTGTCAACTGTGAAAGTGGGTTTTCATTGCTGTGTTGAACAATCAGACTTTAGGAAACCTTGTAGTATAAGCACAGGTCATTATTTTAAACTTTGTGGCTGTTAGAAAAACAAAAAGGCAAAAAAAAAAAAGACAAGGCAAGTAATGTAAGGCACAGATGATCGACCAATTCACCAAGCAGGCACGTGAAAGCATCTTAAAGAATGAGCAGAGACGAGCCGTCTCCACTTACTATGGACCAAGAATTTTACTCAAGTATTCACCTAATGTGTGGTTATGAATAACTAAAAATGAGGTGCCATGATGTTATTATTTCCGCTTTGCTGGGTGTGTTATTTTGCTCTGTTTTACAGGTAGACAAAACACAGCAAAGCAGGGTTCCAATGTATCTGATAGGATTGTAGGCCACAGCACAGGGCATAAAGCACATCAACCTTAACTAAGTAGACATGTCTGGCTGACACATAAGATCCCCCACTACCACCTACTCTATTTGTAGAATGGCCAAATGACAATGGCGGCATTCTTTAGTACTATGTACCATACGTCATGCTAGTCTACAGGCCAAAAAAAAGCCCCATCTTGTTGGCTTTTGATACAAATTACCACCGTGTTAGCAACTCCTTAATACCCCATGAGTATTATTTTGTATTATTTTCCAAATGGACACTTTTTTTTGTTGCCACAATTTGAAGTTAACGGTTCTTTACAATTGAAAAACCAAAGTGCATTTTATGCCCTTTGGCCAGTCTTGTATGTGCCTTGATCTAATGCTTATTGTATTTAGCTTTTTAAGAAACCAGTGACTTTTTTTCATACACACTTGAATATGAGAAATATTGGTCATATTAAAGAATAAAAGTGGACAAAAACAACTTTTCCCTGTCTTACATTGAATACAACAAAACTGCACTCGGAATAAATTATAATGTTTCTATTCAAGTACAATATGTCACTATGGATATGATTTCTGAGTTTATTATGATTATATTAATTTTTTCAAATTCTATCTAAGCACCATAGAGGCTCCAGGGGTCCAATTTAATTCATTGATATCTCAAATTACCCACTAAACACATCATTTGAAAATGATAGGGAATTAAAAACATCCTCTTTTTATCCTTTATGCACATTTCCCCTTCTACAATATGGGATGGGATGTAAAATTAACTCATATTGGTACCACACCACAGGCAGAGCAACATCTGCTTGAGGCTGCTGCTGTTCTATCCTGCTGGTAAGTCATGTGTAACCTAACGATGGGTCAGGAAGAAAAATGCCACAATGGAGCACAAATCGAGACACTGGACTCTCGGGTTTGATAAACCTCCCAGGCACCAGGCACACAACAGACCACCATATGGAGGGGTGGTACAGGCAGACCCTGCAGGGGATGTCCCTCTCTGCAGTGCAGAGTCTACACTGCTTCAGGCAGCATGATTGCTGTTCACACTGGCAGAGGCCCAATTAAGGTGCACATGAAATCGCTGAAGACAATTGTCTATTTTTTTTTCTTTTTTTTTTTTTTGCATATTCAAACCCATAAGGACATTATATTAAATGATTTTCTTTTTTAAGTTTGTGAATTATGTAAGTAAAAGCATATTTCCATTAAGCTATTATGTTCACACATCCTCAGGCTTATGCTACCATATAAAGCCTTCAGAAAGCTGCAGAAAACAGCAAGGTCCTCCTGACCTCAGCGACGTCATAACCCTGACCCACGCAGGCATACGATGCCTTATTATTCATCTCCTTTGTTTTTTTTTTTACATTTCGAAACCTTAAAACCTCAAACTTCAGTGTTTTCCATTTTAATGTTATATGACAGACCAAGACAAAGTTATCCATAACTGTAGCAAGATGACATATGGTTTTCAAAGCATTTTGTATATGCATTTCTTTTAGTCATACTGAGTCGATTCAATTACACTTTACTAAACAATAGCCAGGCTTTTTTTCTTTTTTTTTTTCCCACAAACTGATAACTCTGAATGGCAAGTGAATGCACTGAATTTTTATTTATTTATTCAGTCCACAAGTCTACTGTTTTAGCTATTTAACTTATAAATAGTTGGATGATTTTCTCTAAATAGGTGATTTGCTTAAGGCCATCTGAGCAAAGGAGGCTGAATACAGAAGTACCTTCTCTTTTAACATATTTATTTGCAAGACAACCTACAAATAGTTATATTGCATTCAATGCACTGAAGATTGTGGTCATAGTTTGAGAAAATGTAAAAATGTTCAGGAAGAATAAATACTGCATATCACATTAACCGAGAATCAAAATTAGCTGTTTTACCAAACAAGCTTTACCAATAGTAATTATTTGACTGTGAATGATGTCAGCAATTAGATTTTTTGTAAGCCTCCATTTTCCTTTTCTAAATTAAATATTTAGACAAAGTCACAAAAAGCCTAACCCTGTACAACATATAATTTCACCTAGCTTACACCAAGAAAGAAAGAAAAAAAACAATTTTAATATTTATACTCCATGATTAACTAAAATATATAGGCAGGTTTCATACACTCAGTGTCACTAATGAATAAGGGACCCAACAGACACCATGAATTGGAAAGTATTGGAGTGATCCAATATTCAGATATTATGAGAAACTCTTGAAATGTTTGCTGAAGTATTATTGAGCCAGAAACACGATTCAAAGTTGAAAAAAACGTAGTTCCTTTAGTCAGAAACTTTTTGTGTTTTCTTTTGCGTGTTTGTAATGACTCAACCTGGTTGAACAAAAAATAATACATTGTGAAAAGAGCATTTTGTTGTTCAGATTTTAACTAAGTAAATGAGACTCCTTACACCAGACTCCTTACAACCCTCTGTGCAGACTTATCACCCATGACCCCTGACCCGTGTGTCCCTTTAAACTATTCTTTAATCACTGTCAAGTTCTCACTAAGGTCAAACAATCCTCTAAACAACAGAAGCTGCCTGAAGCATTGTCTCTTGCTTGACACATGCAGCTTGATGATGTTTTTCCTTTTATGTAACCCAGCGATTAAAGCTAATGGGGGCAGCTGCACTGTCTGCCCCAAGCTCCTGTTATTCCCATTGTACCGCTGTGGTCAGTCAGTCGGTCACATTTGCATACCTATAGATGCCTGCGTTTATGCTCCCCCGGATGACCTCATGGTTTCTGGTAGCTGTGCATGGTTTCTCTCCATCAGCACCATTAGTTGGATCAAAAAGTACAATCCCTGTGACCTTTTGACTGATTAGAGGTCGTGGAGGTCAGGTCAGTCTTGGTTCAGAGATCTCAAGAGATGAAAAATTGATGTATATCAGAAACCACGATGAGCAACAAGCCCATCATTAGAATGCTTTGCTCAAGAAAAGGTCTTCTGCCTTTTATTATCCAGAGTGACGCCTGAAAATATGGAGACTGGCATTTTAAAGAAAAGTCTAATATTCTGTAATTTTTTTTCAGAGCTCTTAGGACCCAACAAAGAGACAATAACAGGGAGAGACTATAGCTCAATGCTAAGACTTGTTTGATTTTTCCCATAATGGTTAAGAGGTCTTTGCAAAACAAAATGCCAAAATGCCAGGAGTTTAACAAAGATTTTAAAAATAAATATGCCTCATCTAAGAGACACGGATGAGGGGAAAAAAACAAACAAGCAAGGTTTTGTTTAATCCTTCCTTGTCACATTACAGCTGCACATGATAAAGAATTGCAATTGTAATGAAAATATCAATATTAGCAAAATCACAATCAAAAATGTCTGCTTGAATGCAGTATCGCATGTTATATTTGAGGCACCATCCATTCATGCTCAGGTAATAATATGTTTGGCCGGCTGGATGGAGTTTTCCTGTGACACACCAAGCTGCTACTGAGCAGTGCGAACATCGCGATAATGAGGGCTAATCACAGCAATATCATCTTCACAATGTTCGACAATGATAGGCCTACATCATATTTAAGAAAGAATTCATACTCAACAGACCATTTTAGGGCTTGAATTGCCATTGTCAACAGCCTAACACCCTAAGACCTCCACTAATTCTGTTCGTGTTCCACTGAGTAATTTTGCATACAATGCATGTTTATTTAGAGAGTATAAAACAAGGGACATGATGTAACAGCTTTGATGTGATTTATTTCTGATCTACCCTCACCGAGTCTTTATCAGACTGTTTTTCTTTTTTGTTCAAAGCCGTTTTCATTTTTTTCTTACCAAAACACTGAAGAGAAAAAAACGCAGTGCTACTCCTATGTAGAAGTGATTTAACAAACAACTATATAGCTGAGCTTTGCATAGGAAAAAAATGATGCCATTTGTACATTTTTTGGCAACTAGGTTTACTTTATTACAGCAATACGGTGGTTTAGATATGGGGGGGGGGGGATATGTGCCACACTACAATAAAGTCCTAAATTGAATAAAACTTTTCAGCAAAATTAAAATGTTCTGTAATTGTATTGACATTTGTAATAATTTTGAAGCTCAGCATGGCATAATTTTGAATCAGTTTACATCTACTACACAGAGAAAATTATGTTAAAATAAAATTTTTCACACCATCATTTGGCATGTATTGATGCAATGATAAAATTGTCAGCAAAAAAAATAAATAAAACCACAGAATTCAGACGTTTTGCAGCAGGTATTTTGATGTAAACAGCCAGAGCTTTCTGGGTACTTTCTGTACACAATAATTGTGCTCAATCAGTTTTTTGCAGAACAAACGAAGCTTTGCATTAAGGTCTAGTTGAACCAATTGTTTAAAAAGTTTATACAGACACCACAAATAATCTGAATCAAGCAGCTAGGAAGAGTTTACCGTTATTCTTGCAGGATGACTTTTTTTTTCAACTGGTATATGGTAAAAAGAATATGGTTGCTTGAATTTATCAGTGGGCACAAGATTAAATCCAACTTTTAAAGCTTGTTTGTAAACATCCAACATATTTGTTAAGTTGTACAAAAACCAAATGATGAGCTTTAATCTTTAAAAGATCTTTAAAATTGACATTTCACCAAATATACTGTAAAGCATTTCAAAGATTACAGTTTCAATTCCGTGCATAGAAGTCATAAAATGTTAGCAAATAGGTTATTATACTTATATTAACAACAAGTCTAATAAAGTAAGAACAAATGTTTTTGAGGTAATATGCAAAAGATAAACTTAAATAGCTTCTGATTTTATTGCAAATAAAGTGGCATCTGTATGTAGGGTAAATAATTTTTAGAAAATTATTATAATTTAGAATATATTTTAAAATAAATCTATAGAAACAAAAATCAAAACAATGTCACAGAAAGCCTTGTAACTGTATTTTGTATTTTTCTAAACACTTTGATACCACGAAGCAGTGATATTTTTACTTCCTGCTATAATGCGAGGATGTCATGCCAGCCCATGCCTAATTGCATCCGACACTGAAGGACTAACTCATGTGAATGTCTCCATCTGCCAGTGTTTCCTGGTTGTTTGTAATAATTAATGCTGGTTATGATTACTTGTGCTTTCATGTGAACCAGTGCACATTGTCCCTACATGGAATTAGCATAAACCATCATAGATGCATATTAATACAGAGCAGAAAACGAAGCTCAAGTCATTAAGTCTTTTCTACCCAGTTGTCCTTTGACTGTCATGTGGCTCCCGGTCACTGGTGCAATGTGTTCCGGCAGCAAAAGAGCAGAGGAGAGACAACACTGTATGGTGAGAGACATGTCATTGTGAGTGATGTCGCCCAATGTGGGGGTGTTGTCCTTCGTCCTCCATCTCTGACTGGCTCCCCCCAACCTCCAGGCCAGGACCCTCTCCATCTCTTCACATTACTCAGTGACCTGAAACCACAAGGCCAAAAAACTTAACCAGCTCCTCCGTCTTCTTAATGAATCCAATTTTTTGCCTGAAAGCACAAGGCATGCACATATATCCATCGCAACTCGGAATTGGCTGACATTAATATAAATTAACAAGAGGCTTTGCCATCAAGACCGCGCCAGTCGACAACACCAGACAATGACGACACTTCTATTTCACAACTTATTGTGCACCCTAGAATGCAGAGTCGATAGTCTCATTTAAAACAGGCAATAACCAAAACAAAAGCAGAGGAGCTGATTAGTGCTGATGGCATTACACTATGAATTATACACAATATGTTATGAAAATATCCATATAATTGACTCTTCTCTGTGGCAGCCATTAATTTCTGTCTTACTTTAAGTGGTTTAAATGATCTTGTAAGAGGCCATACATCTCCCGATGCCCTTTATGAGATCAACACCACATCCCCCCATAGAACTTAATCGACCCTCACTTTCATTTGTCTACAAAGTCTGATGCAGAAGAGAAATCATTTCATTTCTGAAGGTTCTGATAGGACCCAACTTGTGTCTAACCCCCAGCAGGTTTGAAGCTCAGCAGTGAGGCAAGAGCTTCACTTCGATCCATTTTCTTCCCTCATTTATGTTAAGCCAGCTTTGAATGTCAGTACAGTATTTGCATGCCAATGTGGCTCTGTCTGCAGCTCATTATTTTCAGACGCTGACAGTCTAATCGCATGCAAGTTTAGCCCACTTTGTGAACCTAATGCCTGCTACAGCCAAGTAATGCTGAAAGCAAGCCAAGGTTTATAACTGCAGTGTTCTGCTGCACGCGTCCTTCTCACTTTGGCTTTCAGGTGTGAAACACAGAAAAAGCTGCAGCTTTTCACATGAAGAATTATTCCAGGCTGACCATACGACAGCACGCTCTTTAAGCAGAGACGCACAAATGTGAGGTTTTCTGGCCAATGTCTGGTCAGAAATTTTGGAAAGCTTCAAGCGGCCAATAAAGATTTATGTTTAAAAGTTATAACTAAAAAAAACAAGACAGGCTTCTCTACTTTCAGCATAATTTGATCAAATGTTCGCAGTGAAACAAACAACAATTTCATCTAAAACAACGAAAAGATGTTTTAGATGAAAAGATACTGCAAATCTACAAGGTTATAGAGCTGAGATGTCAGCACAATTAAACCAAATACACAAAATCACTGCTTAACTCAGTTCAAATAGTTTTTTATCTACGTAAAGTGAATTAGATTTTACCTCCTTGTTTGCCAAATCTTTAGGACCACACACTGTGTAAACGAAAGCAGATACACAGCTCTCACGCTAAACAGGATTTAACATATTTCAAAGCAAAAATAATTACAAAGTTAACACTACATAACTGCTTAACCATATTTGTTTATTTTGTTTAAAATTATTACACGTACATTGTATCACTGGTTTAGTAGTGCGAGTAGGATCATTTTATTCCTTTTATTTGAAATTGCCTTATTTAATTCTTTGATTTAAATATTATTTCATATTTTGTTTGCTGCTGCAACAACTGCAGAAACTTTAGAGGCAATTATCTTAAGCCTTTTTTACCTATTTGCATCAGAATTTGACATGACTGGCAGATTAGCACGACTAGCATTACTACAGATTCAGAAAGCTGAAAAATTTCAAACCTCTAGTTGATTTGGTTTATTTTCTCCCACACTTTTCGAAACAGACCAATCTACCAAGACATTCTTTGCTGGTCATGTGGGGCATCATCACTCGAATCTGGCCAGTATGAGCAGCAGGCAAAGCTACTTGGTACCAATCATACTGTTCTGAATAAATGAGGCAAATGCATCAGTACAGAAGAGAACTGCAGAGAGAGACTCTAGAGTTATGATGCGTCTACAGAAAGGAAGATGTAGACAACATATGGGTCTGTTAGTCATATGCCAATTTCCTTTCAACTCTGTATGGTCTGTTTGCTTTTCCAACAGCAAGTGAAAGGTTCATTTTGCAAGTAAACCATGACCCCCGTTTTCAGTCTCTCTTCAATAAATTCATTCAAACTCTAGTTTGAGTACATTTTTCCAACATATCCTGCAGATAGTTTGAAAAAAACAAAACAAAAAAACAAAAAACAAAAACAACCTTGTCTACCTTAAGTGACCCAAACAGCTTTGGTGTGAAAACTTGCTAAATGTAAACTTCAGTCAAGAAAAGTGTATTTAATGAAAAAGATTAGATTTTTAGTTTCCAACCAGAAGATCAGAAACCAGAGCTGGTAGAGAATTCAAGTGTGTCAATTTAACTCAGTAGGTAATTTCTCTCTGAGTCTTTATTTTTACTGATATTAATGTAATGAGAAAACCATTCTAAACTACCAACGTATATACAATCAACTGTCTTACAAACATTTTCTAAAGTCATAATCCTGATTTGGTTCTGTGATGCTGCGGTTGTACAGGAGTCAGTCTCTCCAGATCTGATAATACCCGACTGACAGTCTGACCTTCAGGCGCGAGCTCAGTTTATCTCTCCTGTGAAGTCTATCTAGCCTTCCCTTCACTAAGACAACAGATTTTAGCTGAAGCTTCACATTTGGTCAAGGATCGCAATATTTTCCTATGTTTTAAAGGGCCGAGAGAATTTCAGCAGATTCAGCGCCTTTTAAAATTGTAAATATTCGGTGTTGTAGTTAATCAGTCGCTTGGAAGTGTCATTATGTAAATGTCTTATCGAGCCAATGTGATGCTACCAGTAGGATACATTACTCAGTGAGGGCCATCTACTAGTAATGACTGCATTTCACAAACACCGAGTCTGGTTTGGAGGAGCAAATAAAAACCAGTGTGAATAAGTCAACAGCAGAGGCATCCTGTAATTTAGAAAGTTTTGCACACAACACTGCAGTGGGTTGGGAGACTGCAGAGAAAAGCCCCCCCGACTGCTGCAACCAAACAAAAGTTCAGAGGAAAAAGTTTAGGGGAGAAACCACCAATGGGCAAGACGGGGTGGTGGGATGTGGGATTAATTAAAGGCTGCTGTCACTGCGGTGTGCGGGTGACACACAGCTACGCGATTACTGAGATCTCTGTGTGAGAGGAATCTGCTCCCACAACTCATTTCCTCCCCATTGAGGAGCTGGGGGCAAAGAGCCGTCTGTTGTACAAAATACCAAGGAATCATTTTTCATTTGGTGGAATTTAAAAATCTAAACAGAAGAAAAGAGGCAAGAAGAATGAAACTGACAGATGATGGGAAATTCTTTGGTTTTCGAATAAGTCGGTGGAATCCATTTCAATCAAGTGACACACTGGGCTTGTGGGAGGGGTAGGGTCAAAGGATGTAAGCCACTGTAATCCTCCGATCACCACTGCTTAAAACCTGCTTAAGTTAGTAGTGTAATGTGTGCTGACATCCACACAGACATTCACGCAGCTTAAAACAACATCTGTCAATGGTACCATATGTGCTGGTTTCTTGGTTTGCTTTGTTATCCACATCTTGCAATCAATATGGAAACACACACTTAAATGATTACATAAAATAAAAGGTCCATACCAGATAGTCTATTGCTGAGTTAAAAAAAATAATCTGATTTTTATATTAATTATGCTCTATATCATAATGTTGCTTGATGTTGAACGATCTCATCTAATATCATGTATATAATTTATTCTCTTTAAATTAAGAGAGAGTAGCTCAAATAAGTCATGACCAACCAGGAAAACACTAGAACATAACTGATCAAAATCAAATTTGGCTCATTTACGTCAACAATTTAATATTTTTTAAGAAATTAAAGGTTATCTATATCTATTCCAGGAATGGAGATCTATTAGTGGGAAATAAACTCAATAAGCCTAGATAACAAATTAACTTTCAGCATAAACGTTTTATTAGATTCTCATTGACAAACTTTTTCTGATGAAGAGTTCCTGTTGTTCTGTTTAATTTGGCTCTGCAGCACACATACAGCAAAAATAACTCGGGAGGCCTTGATGTAGATATAATCAGCGAGTCGGGCTTCCAGAAAAGGTTCAGTGGAGAAACGATGTGGAAACTGATGCCTGATGTTGTTGGCTTCGTGTTAGGATTTGCAACTACCAGGCTGCTACAGTACAATAAACACAATTTTCAGCTACCTGGAAGGAAGCCGATTTCTCACTAAAAACTGGTTCTTTAAGAGCATGTAAGCAAATCTCTTCTCCCAGCAGCTGCTGTTCGCTGTCATAAATGGATCGTTGAGTGTGGCAATACAAGAGAAACTACTGCTCAGTGTGTGCGCAGTATTTATGGGGAAATCGGTTTTGTTCAGAAAGGCTAGCTGCTTAAAAAACAGTTTACTTTGACACAGAAACAATAGGCTTGCCATTTGTTTCCATCATATCCCAACAACTGTCTGTATGGTTTGAGTTCATTTATAGCGAGGTTTAAAAGTAAAAATAAAAATATCTCAGGACATTTTGAAGACATGCCACTTGTTGTTAAAGCTGCGAGAACGACACGTATCACAATGGTGTCGAAGCGCTAAAGGTTACACCAAAGCTACAAATGTCTAACAAAAACTCTTATTAAAGGTGATAGCTGTGGTGAAAGCAGGATCCTGTAGACAAGGAAGAGTGCACCAGGGCTTATTAATTCACACCTCAATGTTCCTGTAGAATAAAAATAGATTTCAACACAGAACGGAAGTTTTCACATGTGATCTCAGTTTGGCAGTTATTCAGCAGTGCCTTGCGAAATTATTCCCATCCCTTTCTTGATGGTACAAGCTCAGTCGGATTTGACAGAATGTGTCTAAACATGAAACTGGATTAAAACAAATTTATTCCATGAGATTCATAAATGAATTTAGGCCTGGGCTTTGACTGGGCCATTTAAGTACATAAATATGCTGTGATGTGGATACTTTTGTCGGACATGTAAAAGGCAAAATTCACTTGAGACACATTTCAAAAATCAGATGAAGTTTTTATCAATCAGTGAGCTTTTTGGGAGCAACAATGATTCAACTCATTTTTGCAAAAATATAATCAGTCTAGAAGATAAAAGTTTTTTCTTTCTTTTTTTTTACAGAAAAAGAAAAGGACTCTGGCAGGGCCATTCCTCATTTTAAAATTATGCTGGTTTATTGTTAGCTGAAGACACAACTAATACAGAAGACTAACTGATGAAAACTGTGCGCTAATGAAATCAGAGAACGGCAGGAAATGTGCGCTGCATAATGAAGCAACGGGCAAACAAAAGCTTAGGATTTCAGGGAAAATGAGAGAAAGTTAAAGAAATTTCTTCTTTATTTATTTTGAGGCAGAAAGTCTTTGTATCATGAATCGGTGTAAAACAACTTGTCTGTATTGCAAGCCAGCAGCATGAGGCTAAATGTTCCCAGACTGGTGCTAATGTGACAAGGGTGGTGGCTTTTGTGAGGAGTCACCACAACTTCTCAAAGGCACCACGAGCTTGGTCATTAATCACCCGTTCATACAGTTTTGTGCATACATGACATGAGGGCAGCGCTGCTTTGGGAAGGGGCCGGGCCCTTTACCATAGACTTTGGCCCCAGGAGCCCCAGAGGACTTGAACAAAAAGGACCTATGCATCTATAATTACCAGGTCACTAATCAAATTATTGTGATAGGTAGCAAAAGCACACAGCACAACAGAATTCATTTAGTATCCCAAGTCCTTTGTCTCTATGCCGTGGCATCACTGGGCTCTGGGATAAGTAACCTCCTTTTGTACTCAATTTACTTGAATCCCTTCAAATTAATTGTGCGCCTTGTGAGAGCCATGAATTAAACAATAATGACAAAAGGTAATTTTGAACCTTTTGACAACATAGTTGTCACAGCAAGAAAAACTATGCAAATGCAAATCATCAGCAGGAGCCAGATGGCTATAGTTTGGGGCAAGTTCAGCCAGACACATGGGCATAAGTAATGTGTTGCAATATAAATCATATTCAATAAGGGGAAACGCATCTATGAATGGAAGCCGGGGCGATATCTGTCCATCTGATACAAAAGGTGACCATTTTGTTACAAGTCCCCCAAGGTCATTTAATCTGAAAACATGTCCCTGTGTCACACAGGACACAGTCTGAGTGGGAGCACACATGTGCATGTCATTCATGCATACGCTGCGGCCCAAAAGGGATCCGGGTCCTTTGCTGTGTGGCATTTTAATTAATGCCGCGATGACAGAGTGGATCTGGCAAGTTCTGTGTCTCACACGGGGCTGGGCTGAACGGGTGGAGAGGAAAGGGAACGTCACACAGTGAGGTTAATGCCGAACCGTCCCAAAAGACATTCCACAGATAGCAGCAGGTCCACTATGGGACAGGTGCCATCTTCCCTGTCCACACATTACAACTGTGCGTAAATGCAAACTTAAGCCTTGTAGCTTGTGAACATGTTAGTTATTTTTATTGAGTATTAATATTTATCAATTGCATTTTTTTAAACAGATGGTTAAAATGTAGCATGTGGTTTATTGCTTAGATTTCCTCCTCATTTTACCTCAGTCAAGGTTTTATTTAGAGCTGTGATTTTTTTTTTTTTTTTTTTTTGGAGCAGTTTTAATGTGAGCTTGACAGAGCGTAGAAGATGTATTATCACCGCTGGTACCTTTGCTTTGTGAAATTTGTCTTTGCAATGACCATTAGACCTTATATTTCACACTAAATGTGAGCTGAATATAAAGATGTTCCTACTTTACGCCATCCAGAGCGATTGCTGAGAAAAACAAACCTTTACAGAGGATGATTAATTGGAACTTTGAATTTAGTGGCCACTGTTTTCATACCTTGCGAGGGGAACAAACCGGCTCAATGCACATGTTGGTGGTAAATGTCAATCTAGGTCAAGTATTCCATGCTTAATTTTGCCAGCTAGAATAATAAACATTAATACTAAACACTAGACAACAGGATTATGGCTAATGATAACATTGTAATGTAAATTAACATTGAAATACAAAGGCACATATCATATCATCCACTGCACAGATGGGGACGAGTAGCCTTTGATTCATGTAAAACCTGGAGTGCTTGTTGCTGACAAATTACAATCTGGTCCCATAAACACACATCACATAGATCCAGTTAGACCTAGAAGAGTTTTGAAATATCTACATGTCTACTTTTCTAAAAAAAAAAAAAGCTTCCTTTTGACAGAAAATGCATAGAGGTGGCATTAAGTTTTTGTGTGAAGAGCCGTTTACCCCAAGACACCATTCTTGAGCACAAAAAAAAAGAAACAAGGCAGGAATTCTCCACTTTGTCCTTTCACATGCCACACGTTGATCTGTTGAGATAAAGAGCGTGTTGTGTGACTTCAACCCATCATTTTGTGTTGACACATCACATTTCAGTCAATTGTGAGGTCTAAAGAATGTATATGTTATGGCATGAAGGATGATTTGAAAAAGGGACTGGATTGGAGTTTCCCCAACAGAAAACTAAGAATTTTTCGACCTCAGTATGCATGATGGTGAGAATAGTTCTCCACTCTGTCAAGTAATGTTATACCTTGTGGAAACAGAAAGCCATTAATTACTTCAATGTTTTTAATTCTTTATTTGAAAAGATTTGGTGTCAAAGTTAGTCATTTTAAATAATTGTTAGGGGCACCAATAACTGTGCGCTGTTGATTTTCTTAAAACAATTATTCAACATAATTTTCCCCACTGAGTAAGCTTGATTAAATTAAATGTTGGATTGTTGTTCAGAACTGCAAATTGAGCCTGAATTTCTTAGAATAAAATTATGCTGTTGCAATAAAAAGATATTTTGAGCCATCTTACATTTGCATTTGCAAATAAATGTGGCTAGCACTACACAAACACATAAAGAAGAAGAAAGAATCCTAGGAGTGCAGTTTACACTTGTATTTATTGCCTGTTTACCTAGTCAGGAGCAGTAGATTGAAAGTTATGTAAATTCTCACACACAAAAAAAAAAGTATGCACTCTTGATATTAAATACGGAGATACAAAGGTGGCAGTTTAGCTTTAAAATGAAAAAAGGCACTAGGGGCTGGTGGTGTTATCAGGCTTTATAACTAAAAGAATCCATAATAATGAGTGTCTTTTGGCAACACTACGGGAGAGTACCAATCAGTAGAACAAATGGATAAAATATTGATGTGATACTTGACAAAGACAATGGTCCTTATTGGTTGACTGTCACTTTAATTAGAGCAATTAGATTTTACTGCAGATCACAGAAGCTGCTGGAAAACGAGAAGGATTGTGTAGCAGTTGCAAAATGAGACGGCCACAGAGGAATGTCTGGTGTGAACGCATCCATTGTGAAGAAGCTTCAGTGCTTGAGTGTACAGTACAATCAAAATACTTCACTGACATCATCATGCTGTTATTAGAAATGATTTACAAAAGCAAAAACAAAGAAAAGGAAAATGAGCATCAGATGGACAGGAAATAATTATGAGGAAGAAAAATCAACAGTCACGGCGGCAAATCATCATCTGGTTCAATCTGTAAAAGCCTTCTTGACGTGAGACGGACTCTGCACAATAAAGGGGAATGTTGGTGAGGAAGTGAGAACATTTCCAGTTAAGGGAGACGGCCAAAGATCAGGAAGTGACATTGCTGTCTTCGCCCAGATTTTGAAAACATACCTTATGAAGAGTAGAGCATCAATAGGAGTGAATTACTATACTGATAACAATGGTGTCTGTATATCCTTTAAAATATAAAATTTACCTTAATTTTAAGCAGTACAACAAAAGCTTAAATTATGTTCTTTGTACATGAGTTGTTTCTATACTCTCTGTTTCAAGTACGTACCATTTGTTTTTTCCTCCACTGTGAGAACAAATCCAATATGGTGGATGTGATAAATTATTATTGTTGGTGTACTGGATTGGGTTAATTCACAGTCAAGATCTTCTTGGTCCTTCTGAGGCCCTGCAAACACTTTGAATTGCCTTGTGCATAAACGGTGCAATATGAACAAACTTGCTTTGCCTTTGTGATTGTGACATTGGTGTGACAATTGTTTGACATTTCACAAAGCTTTTACTGGACAGAAAAAATAACTTATCAGGCTGCATGATGGAGCCCTTTTTAGTATTGTTGCTTCACAGACAGAATGCAGACTTTCAAGTTCAAGTTTCAAGTTTATTTGTGTAGCACATGTCGGCAACAAGGCAGTTCATCGTAAAAACACAAACATACCAAGTCTTAGAACGCACAGTCAGCAATTAAAGTACATTTTGTCAAGTGCCATGGTTACACATCAGATTGCTGATTAATGTTTCATTGATTAGGCTTCAAAAGCAAAGTGTATTTATCTTATTTATTATTTTTAAAACAGACCCTTTTAATCATTGGTTAACACATTGCAGTTAGGCCATTTGACACAAAACTGTGACAAGCAGCAATATAAACCACCCCTGCTTTTATCTTAACAGTTTATGTAGGTTCCAATCAATAATTACTTGTATTGTAATTATAAGTCGTCTGTCCTGTAATTCTAACGTGTGTTTTCTTTTGTTTTTTATTGTAATGAAAGAAAGGCTGTGACCAAATTACAGTGCTAATGCTCTCCTTGTATTAAAATAATGTGCCTGATGAAGCCATTTTACGGACTGGCTTCATTTAAGCCGATGGGCTTCGTTAGGCTCAGCCTCCAAACCGGCACTTAAACTTCATGGTCAAACAGTTATCAAGTGCTAGGAGCCAAACTGAGGCCTGCAACACACACAATAAACCATTGATATTAATTAAAGTTGATTGTTCACAGGTTTTACTGGGTGATGCCTTTTTAATTGACACTTGCTACGAACGGCGCATTCAAGAGGTACACTATCCGTTGAAGGACACAAAAGACAAATTAAAGTCAATTAATTTGAAGCAGTCTGAAAGAGGAGATGGCTGTGCAGATGAAGGAAAACAATCAGCCCTCTAGGTACTCAGGCTCAGACAGAAGTCCAGACTATGGGGAGACCCAATGTCTGCCAATGTGAGATAAGGGCAGCAAACAGACTATGGCGCGCTGCCTTGTAACCGCTGCTTTAGAAAGTGGAGCGAAGAGAAAAGGCCAGGGTCAGGCCTGCAGCAGGATCAGTTTTAAGGGAGTTCCACTGCTGAAGAGGCCCTCTGATATGTGGAGAACAAGCTACTTTTGTTCTTTATTTACGTTTTTGTTGGCTAGCCTGGGATGAATTATGGAGCCAGTTTTGGTTTGCAAACGGGTTGACGTGAAGGTGGGCCAAGATGTAAGTGAAACCCCAGAAGCCGTGTACCCCATACACCATACAGTATTCTGTCAAAGTGGTCTTGTGCATGAGGCATAAACCCTGCTTTCTTTAAAAAAAAAATAAAAAAGAGATCATGTCCTGAATAGGAGCCAGGTGGAGAAAGAAGAGAGCAAGACTTCAGCAACAGAAAAAAACCCCAGCCCTAACAGTTACACTGAAATATTCAGCCTTGCAAGTGCACAGTAAATAAAGTAAATATTTCTCAGTATGTGCAGCATGGTCAAGTCATTTTCATTACCTTGTGGTATCTCATCTTGTTATGTGTAAAAGTGAAAAAAAAAATATGTAGAAAAATGCCAGATGAAAATTTCCTTATACTTGTAGCATATGTCCTCAATCAGTTACCACTTTCAATAAACTCACAAGACTGTGGGTCTCTATTGTTTGAAAAGTAGGATGAAAATCTAATACTAGATTTACATAAAAACGCGAAGCAGTTGTGTTTTTATGAAAGGTTTTTGAAAGTGAGAACTCAAAAAGAAAAGCCAGTCCAACTACTTTGGAGCAAATATACAACTTTTAAATATAAAGGTAAGGTTGATGTACCATCATAACACTTTTACATCTACAGCATAAAAAGAATAATTACATGTACAATTCACTATATGTTTCCAAGTTCATCTTCCTCTATTCTCATCAAGATCAGAAAAAAAAACAATCAATTCCATTATCTTTCAGACTGTAGGATTCCGCATGAAATTATAAAAGTATCTTTAAAAAAATCTCTTCTGACAGCACATCTAACATTGTGGTTTTCCTAGTTGTTTAATTACTCCTGCAAACCAAAATGTTTCTTTATTTACCAAGCTTTTGGGGTAATAATTTATGGTGGCATACTGCCTGTCCAAACATTAAAAGTCACACTCTAATATTTTGTTGGACCATCTTTAGCTTTGATTGCAGTCTGCATTATTGCAGCAACATCTTCAACCTTTTGCAGTGTCTAAATGTTTATTCCATCCAGAGGTTCATTTGTTTTTCCACAAGAATCTTCCAGAAATTATGCGAGAGTTGGTCCAGCAGATCTTAAATATTATCTCTGTGGTGGGAAATGATGGGTGCATCACTTCATCCCACACCCATCCCTCTGGAAGAGGGTAAATCTGGACTCGAACCACATGACTTTCGTTCATTGCTCCAACGTCCGATCTTTGTGTTCTCTTGCAAATTAAAGCCTTTTTGTCCCTGATTAGTAGTTTTCTTATGGCTCCACAGCTGTTCAGTCCTAATCCCTCAAGTTCCGTTTGAATTGTGCATGTGGGAAAACATGGATGAAAGGTCTGCGATTTGTTTTTGTTGCTTATTTAATAAGCTACTCACTGCATCAGTTGGGGTTGAGTAACTTGTTGCCAGCTGAAACAATCATCCATGTAGTAATTACGCAATAGGAGGCTTATACATATTTGCTTTGTTAAATCCAGGTGGCAGCATTTTCTTTGGACAGGCAGTATGCAAAGCTTTTTTTTTTTTATTGTAGCTGTTCACATTTATAACAGACTGTTGTTTCATTCTCAGCACATTTCCTAGTAAAACCCGAGGTAAAAGTAACTCAGTCATACTACGAGGTGAATATTTTCATTTTAGGCAAGACTGATGAAGTCTTGAGTACAGATGTATGTCAAAAACAGATTGCAGTAAAACAAATCCCTGCTTCTAAACGTACATTTGTTCTAACATATAGCTCTATGGCAGTGGGTGGAGATGTGTTAATGTCAGCAAAACCTGGTTGCAAAAGTGCTTACTTTCACAACTTTACAGCTTTAATAAATCCAAGGAAGCTCTGACATTTTTATTTAAATTACAAATACAAGAAAGGCACAGAAGACCTCAAATGTTCGAATTTGTCAAACTTTACAACTTGCAGACTTGACCTGTACAGCCCCCAACAAAAACATGCAGCTAGAGCCGATTAAGTGTCCTGTCCAAAGCAACAAAGCATTACAGTGTCCTACAGCAGCCCTGATGTCAAGAGTAACTTCACAACATTTGCAACTGACAATTATGGCCTGCATAAGTTTTCGATGCAGCAACTTCCCCTTTACTGACCTAGAAATCAGCATCTGTAAATGCTGTGAATATTTTCAGGAGTTAAAGTAGTGTTTACTTTCTCCTCCTGGAGTAATTTAGATATGGAGGCAGCTGCATCCGTTTACCGAAGCTAATTTTATGTCTGCAATAAACCTGAAAATCCACACAAGTGAAAGCAGAGACAACTACACAGCATGCCCAGAACCAGATGTTGCCTTTTGTTTATAGGGCAGCACTTTCAATATACCTGGTTGCTTCACACCATCCACATTTACAAGCTGATCAGCGTTCAAAGATGTCCCTAACTATAATGTTTTAGGACATCTGCAACTGAAATGCGAAATAAAACCCGGACACACTCCCTGGACAGTTAGAAAGGAAAGCCTGTCTTCTATTCTGAGGACCAACAAAAAGCAAAGCCCTGAGGATCAGGACCAACAGCAAAGCAGGAGGAAGACACTTCTGGTCAGTCCTACACACTCATTAACCTTTTTCTATCAAGGAAGGCCAAGTGCTTTCTTCTTCCACTCCATTCGCTCACTTCATTTCAGAGCTCCCTTTCAGAGACTAATTCCCATTTCAAATTCGCTTTTTGTTAATTAGCAGCAGGTTTAACCTCACAAAGAGCCTCTATTGTGTTTACTTTTCAATATTGCCCCGTATAAATGAATTAGCAGAAAAACACACTGTCCGGCGTAGGCATTTCAAAAACGCAATGCCAAGTAACTGAGGACAGTTGCAAATATATTTGAGCCTTCAGCCACAAACCATGCGTCTTGTTTTGGACTTTGCCTCAGCTAAATTAACTGATGTGTTCAGAGGGACTGAAAATGCCCAAATGAAGAGACTTGCTCAGGGCGAGTTGCAATAGTCTTCTCATCCAGTAAATTAACATCGGATAGCTTTAGTATATAAAATGCAACAGATTTTTAAGTTATGTAGCTATTCAAAGCAGTTGTTTCAGAAGCAAGGGGGAATAAATGAGAAACAAGAAAGATGTTGCTATCCAAAACCTTTTAGGATGTTAACTGTCTTTACTTATCTGACATTGTGGAAACCAAAATAGGTGTTTCAAATATTTATAATTATGTAGCCTGGCTGGGATTTTAGATGCCAGTATCATAGAGATATAGGTAATCTTAGCTTGGTCTTGAAACAGTAGCTACCTTGGAACCAGTAAAAGGTCCGTAGTTAATTATCAATCTAGAAAATAGATTATTACACTTAGTAATGCTTATCCTACCATTGATGGTCATTTAAAGGCATTAGAAAAGGTTTTAAAAAATGTCACCATCTTATGTACTTGATGGTTGCTTTAGTGAAATGGTGAACCATCTTGCTGAGCCATTTGATTAACTTTTATGCAATCTGTCATAAATGTAGCATCACCTCAACTCATGAGTATTAAATTAATATACTGGCAGTAAAGCCAATTAAGGCCTCGCTCACATGGGAAAGTTTATATCTATAACGGGTTGTCGGTTTCAGAAACACCCACATCCACACGGGACCAGATCCAGAAATGTTTTCATCCACATGGTGAGACTGAGGACAGCCCAAAGCATCACTTTTACTCCCCCAGAACTGTAAGTTGTCCAATACTTCACATGGACTATTGGACATGCGCATGAAGCCTCCACACAAGGTTAGAGGTTGGACTAATAAGCCACCATTTTCATAAAAAAGCCCTTTTTGCTGTCATTGAATATTCAAGGGCCAAATGTTCACTTTGGAACCCATTAAAAAAACGACAACAACAACAAAACCATTTAAAGTCCCTTATGATGCCATTTCCATGTGTTCGTGGAGCACAAAATGTTAAAATAACGTGCCAAATTTTAGAAAACTCGATCCCCTGTGATTGTGGACCGGGAATAAACTACATTGTGAATTTTTGTAGCTTGCAATAGTTTAACTTTCTTCTCTAGATCATTTAGCCTAATTTTTTTTTTTTCTCATAAAAAGCAGCAGCTTTTTACAGCTACTTTTTTTAAAATGACTGTTATGCTCTGGAGCCGTTTGTGCGCTCCCACCTCTCACTCTGTATTCAAATGTAGCAGCAAAAATAAAACTGAAGAGCGGTACTCCTAAAAGCAGGTATTATTTATCACAACAAGAGGAGAAACAAAACATAAATGGGATCAGAAAATAAGGGTATAAGCAAATATCTAAATTTGTTGCTTTGGCAGAATGTAAACAGTGAAATCTGAGACTCAACTACTCACATTTGTATACTCTGCAGAGCTATTGACTCCAGCTGCACACGTAAAAATGCAGACTTGAGAGGATCATTTCACTGAAAATGTACCCTTGACTTTGGTTGCATAGACTGTTCCACATCAAGGATTTCACTTCCTCCCACCTCTATTCACCAGAGTGTAATTAAACAAGGCAATTAATGTTCAGTGTCATTATTCTTTAAAGTTTTGGCATAAATCACAGAAATGAAATACAGTTGATTAATTTAATTTAATTTCTAATTTGAAGGTGAGAGTTTATACCCGCCTCCCTCACAGACAACTGTGACTTGATGACACCAAAATCTACTACTCACTGACATCTCATCTTACTCTAGGGATATATACATTACCCTATCAAACACTGTGGCAGACATGTCCATATTAAACACTGTCATTTGATTTAAAAGCTGAAATGAGCCTGCGTCATTTTGATGAGGGATAGGGGATTGGACTATGAGCTTTCTGCTAATCGGCACCGACAGAACCTTGGAAGAGTCGGTGCTGCAACACATGGACAGGACTACTAAGGAGGTAGTACAGAAAAAAAAATACAGAGATGCAAAGTATTTACTGTTGCATTTGCTTTCTTTATGCAAGATAATGCGATTAGAGGAAACGAGGATGAATTTGTTTACACGTGTGTGCTTTCAAGCAAGTGAGATAGATTTAAAGACTGCATGTAGTAAGCTGAGAACTATGTGCAGTCAGACAAACATTTCCCCAATTACGTCCAATTCAGGGTTTTCATTAAGTACTTCCACATAAGAGTCTGACTGGCTGCTCTTTGTCTCCGCAGCCGTCTAGAGCTAATCAAATTCACAAGCCGTCTCACAAGCCATCTCGGCCTCCCATTATCATTAATCTGGATGGCCATCTCATCGGCACCGTGGTTAACGAACAATGTTAGGGCTAGAAATTCAATTTTCTTCAGTTAGCAACTGAATTGGTGATCAATTGTAGCCTTTCACAGATGAAGGATTGTCAAAGCGAGCTTCTCCAGTGTTCCATTATGGAAACGCTCAGATGAGCTCCTGAATCCCATTAATAAAGCATCAGCTGTGCGTCTCATACTGGGTACTACTGAATCTGGCTGCTTCATGTTTCCTGGGATATTTTTTTATTTTATTTATTTTTTTGGTGTGAAACAAGGGATGGAATTGCAAACCAAACCTACTTTAATATACTATAATAAGATGAAATGTAGCTTTTATACTGCCTACAAAGACCAGTCACCACAAAACAGCAATCTACATCACAAACATTAAACAGGAACATTATATAGGGAATAAGAGATACAAGAAAATTAAATCTCAAGCTAAGGGACTGAAAAGGGAATAAGGTTTCTGTTTGCTGTGATGAAAGGTTTTTTTTAGAGTGTGCACATGTGTGTGTGTTGGTGGGATGAGGGTGGATAGGCACAAAGAAAAACATGTCACTACTCCAACTTCAGTAGCCCGTCTACATTCAACATACAATCCAACTGAGAAAGTCAAATTAGCCAACATAAGTTAAAAGATTTGAACCTTTCATGAATTTTATTATGCCTTGTAGCAATAAAAAAATATGGGTTTATTTCATCTTGTTTTTATTTATACATGAACAAAAAATAGAGATAGAGTCAAAGTTTCACACAAGACAGGAGATGCAAAGATGATTAAATAAGCATAACAAAAAAAAAAAATCTGAAATGAACTGGTACAAAGATTATGCACTTATCTCAAAGTGCCTTTTAAAATATTCAAAATCATTCAACTTTTTTATATGTTGTCAAGTTAAAGCCACAAACCATCTTATTTTACATCATACGCAAACACAAAGCAGTGCTCAACTTTGTAGTGAAGTGTAGTGATGGTCCTTGGGGTCCACTGTCCCACATGTTTTAGACATTTCCTGCTCCACTCCTGACTTAAAAATAAATGAGTGATTAACAAGATTCTGCTGCTCTTTATGGGAGGCAATGCAAGGTTGGGGACCACTGTTAGTGGAAGGAACATAGCTTTCAACATTTCCACACAAAGATGTTAACATTGAGGAGGACTGCCATGTGTTCACCTCCTTTAGTCAGGTGCAATCAATTACCATCAAAAGTCAAATAATTCTGGGTGTTTCACAGGTGGAGGTAGGGCTGGAGCCCCATCTACAGAAGCAGTAGTCCTCAACATGGCCATCCTTGGTTTGATTTCAGACTTAGAACCTTTGCTGCACGTCTTTCCCCCTGCTCTCTCTCTGCCCATGTCAAACAACAAACTGTCAAAAAAAGCTACTGGTGCAAAAAAATGTTCTGCAGGAGCTGTAGATATTCACAGGACAGCTATGAGTTATGCCTGCCACATGCCTGTTAATGTATCCAAATGTGTCAATTACTGGCAAAGCAAAATCCATGACATGTACTTTACCTTTTTTTTCTTTTATTAAATATGTTGCAAGTTGTAAAAAGCACAGCAGCTAAAGATTTTTTTTTGTTTGTTTTCCAAGTGTGAGAAAGGAACCTGTGTCCAAGAAAAGGAAGTGAAACACTGAGCATATGGTAGAATACCTTTGTGTTACAAGAGTCCCATTATTTTCCTAACCACTGAAAAAGCATAGCCTAGGGGACAAGTGAGAAAGATTACCTACCAGAAAGATTTGAGAATAATATCATTCTGCCACTTTGTACGTGTGTGCAATTGTGAGATGCACTTTTACTTCAGTTTTATGTCATTTACAGCTTGTTTCTGACAAGTCCCCCTAACACCTACCAAAAAAACACAATAAGAGTAACTTTGAACCCAGACAAGGTCAAACTAAAGAGCACTAGGCTTTCTGAATGAGGCATTGATCAAAGTATTTGAAGTTGCTCTGTGGGTAGTTAAAAGACCCAGCAAAAACACATCTTTGCCAAAAGTCTGAGCAGTGTTCGCAGACAGAGTTAAATCAAGAACTCTTTAAAATATCGGCTACTAGCTATACATGCTAAAAATATTTCGAGAAACAAGATTTCACCACAACTTTTTTTTTTTTTAAATATGTAAATGACTTTTCAGAGAAGGCAAAACCCTGAAATTCCCAAAGTCCCAAAGACTGGTGTCCCTGTAGTGGCCTGTGACCACCACCCCGATGCCCCTTAGCCCTTCCTTCCATACAACCCTTCATCTGTCCAAAAGAGAAGGGGAATATGAAAGCCTCTGTTTGTTGGCCTTTGAGCAGTGAGCTGCTCCATCTGTATGTGTGCTAAAGTTGTCCGTCATTCCCCAGCATACTCAAGACTGTTAGTGCTCGTATCTTGGTAACAGTACAAGGCAAGTAAGGTTTGTGGAAGTCTTCACTGTAGATATGATTGTGAAGAGCAGAGTTCAAGAAGCAAGGCCTGCGACCAGAGTCAGAAGAAGTGAAGTAACAAAAAAAGAAAAAAAAAAACAACAACAAAAAAACAGGATGTTTACATGACAAGGTTTCCATTTATTTTTGTTCAGGACAAAATAAAAGACAATGGCTGGAATGACTTTGCAACATAAGAATGCTCCATTTGAATCAATGTACATCATTGTACAAGCCGGCGGGTGACCATCTTTTTTAGTTCCACCCATTTCCCAAGCTTTTGTTTCAGTCAAATTGTTCACAACTATCAAAGGTATGGCAGAAATATGAAAAACAGATGTGCCTGCATACAACATGGCAGCCGATGCCTCTTTTTTTTCTGTTTTCCCAAAGGTCAGGGCACCTTTTTAGAAAACAAAGAACAACCACATGTGGATAAACAATCAGAAATGAGGACTGAATGTCCAATTCCTACACACAAAAACTAAATTTTGTTATGTGATCATTTTATTAACAAAAAGAAAAAATAACTGTCGAAGCACTTAATTTATATGTAAAATCGGGGTCTTTGTGAGTGATTACACAATCACATTTTCATCCATTACCAATGCTTGAGAAAATTTGCACATGAAATATGAATGTGTTTGAGAGCCATAAGGAAGGACAAATGAACCTTGATAAACTTTACAAAACATGCAATGAATTCAGAGTAAATGCATTTCACTTAAATCGTGTAAACTGTCTTTCAGTTCTTATAAATTGATGCTGACAAAGTATAATTTACCTGTTATAATTCTTTAAGAACTTGGCTTACAAAGCATTTCAACATTTATATGAATATATATATAAATAGTGCATAACTTAAATGTAACTTGTCTATTAATATGAAACAAACTCTTCAACTTGCTCTTCTAACATTGTTTTCATTAGTTAATTGAAACCTTTTCTACAACAAAATGCCTGTCAGTACAAAGACTGACTGTTTCTAAACTTATCATTATGACAAAAAGAATAATGTTATAGCCCCAGCACTAAACTTTGGGTCTTCCTAAGTAAAATCTTCAAAAATACATGAGTTTGCATTTGCATTGTTTATTTTAACATTTTGATTTATTTTAACTAACTTTTTCACCAAGACAGTGCTTGCCATCTCCTGCCACTCTGCTCAGTAACAGGTTTATGGCCAACAATATAATGCGTCTAGTCCAAGAATACGCCTACAGCTATTTATAGCTGTTCTTCCTGTTCTAAATCAGTACAATTGGTTTCGAAGTATGCTTTATGTAATGCAATTTAGCCTTACACATTTTTCCAGAGATATATTAGGTATTTTTTTTATAACTTATTGTATAAATTCTACTCGTTCCTTAAAGCATCACAATTAAATTATCTATTAAGCCTAACTTGATATGACCAAATGCAAAACCTCCATTGGAGTCAGAGGTGAGAATTTAGACAGTGAAGCGGAGAAGAGGGAAGCTAATGGCATCAGGGTGAAAGGGGGATGCAAGGAGAACCAGCAACTACACAGGACAGTGGCGTCCTCTCCTACTCTGATGGACATAAACCGAGACCCCTTTCGAGGACACTGAACTGATCCTGATTATCCCAGTGGGTTTAATCCTTGGAGACCAACGCTGCCTGGTCGTTTCCCCCCAAAAAGACTCACTTCAGTGGGCAGAGAATCCCAGACACTGTGCCCCTAAACTGTGAAAACTCTTCACAATGGGGACTGAGTGGAAAAAAAGACCCCAAATCCACCCTCTTTCCTCATACCCCCTCCCCACACGCCCCATCGTCACACTTGGGAAAGCAAAGGAGCAAAGCCTCATCCTAGGAATCCTGCTCAATATCCTGGGATTAGCTGCAGACCCTCTCAGTGCCCCTTCTCCCCCTCCTGCTATGGCTAATTCAGGCTGTACTCATCTAACCAGAGCTGAAGTAAAAGTCCCACCATGGAGGGAAACAAACACACATATACAAACTTTAATCTCTTTTGAACTTGTATATCAGTGTTCCCCAACTATGATCAAATCCCATTAAGGAACAGACCTTGGGAGTCTGGTAAATGCAAAATGCCTCACCTACCTAAACATGCACACATTTGAAAACACACAACCTTACTTGTGTTATCAGCTTGAATTATTAGTCAATCTTTTCACAATTCATCTCCCATTAAGGCTCACACATTCTAAACAGATGAGATATAAAATAAGATCTTGTTTCTTCAGGATTTCTAGTCAGCCCGAACCAGTGAAAATAATGCAGGTGCAGTTTGTAGGGTGGTTTAAGCTTAAAGGAATTCCTTGAGGGAAAACATGCAATTGGGAGATCAACAGAGGCTTTGAGGAGTTCTCTAAAGCATCTGTGGAAGCCATGGGATGTCGGTCCAGCTGTAAATATACCAGTGCGCCTGGAAACTGCCACCCATGCAGCAGACAATTGTGTGTTTGTGGTCTGTGAGACTCCTGTTGCTACCATTTTTATATCCTGTCTCTTCCCCCTTTTTTCACCCCTGCATACAAAGATACATTCATGCTGTGAGGTCTAACTTTAAAGACTGCTGTCATCATTCAAGCTCATCTAAAAAGTTTGTTTTAAACGCTGGAATTCAGAAGTAGGTAACAGATTATGCTTGCTACTAAATGCACTTTTGCAACTTCTGTGAGGATGCTGGCCATGGTTGGGTTGTTCAATGTGTAGTTTTAAGATTTTAGATTCAAAATTTTGGCTTGGTAAAGTAGAGTATTTCAAATCATTCACATTTAAAACCTGCTCAACATCCTTAATATTGCCAAGTTTTATAAATAAACATTAGTGAAGCCAGAGCTGCATTAACTTACATCTGCTTTTCAGATATAAGTTACATACGCCGTAAACAGGTCAGCAATAGTGGGATATGTAATAATGACAAAATCTCAGCAGTTCACCATTTCAAGCATTTGTTTCAAGTGTTCCTATTAAGTGTGTCTTTAAGAGTGAGCTCCCAAATTTAACATGCATGAGAGCCTGTGTTAAAAAGAAACAAAACAAGGAACTAGTTTTAAAAGACCAGACCTTTATAATCATATAATATTGATACTTCAATTAAGAGGTTTGTCTGTGCAGAAGAGCAGTAGTTTTCCAAGACTCAACCCTAATAACAACTGTGAATCACATTGGAGATGCCTCATGAACATTGTTTGGGCCATCAATCAAACTGAATTCTCCACAACATAAAAAGTCATTTTTTAGTAAACTGAATCCATGTATTTAGTAGTTTAAGATATGACAACATTAAACTTTAAAAATAAAAGTCCACTGAGACAAAATGCAATCCATCCCGTTTACTTCTAATTTAACGTCTCCATAAGCTACAAAAATCAAGACATTTAACACCCAAAACATCTGAACCTTTAAAATAAAAATAAAAAAGGTTCCATTAAGGAATAAATCAGATCCTTTACCATTTTTGGTGTTACTAAATGGGGCTATACAAGTATGATGGTTGCATCACACATTCCAAAATTCACGATTTTCTTTTCCAACCACACTTACTTTTGCACATGACTGCACCAACAGATCAGAGATCAGCACAGCGAGTTCTGGCTGTGACGGCTACTTTGAGGTCAGTGCATCAGAGAGCCCAAGTGGAACCAAACTGACAGCTGGAAGCATTTGTGTTAGTGTTAATATAGGAAGTTTCAAACTGTAGCATATGCACACATAATATTATGCTTCAATGCAGCTACTGCTCCAATACAAATGTCAGAGCACACACAGTGAATCCAATAGCTTATGAGAGAGGTAGAAAGTTGGGAATAAAATCAGCGAACATTCGGACATACTTTTCCCTCTTTAACGTGCAAAAAGAAGTTATGTCTTCACCAAAAAGTGTCTTCTTTAGAAGTCAACATTCAATCGTGTATCTGAAGACAGCTTATGATGGAATGAAAGCTCGTTAGCTTATAATTGGGTAATTTCTTCACAAATGCAGTTGTTACTCTTGGCCATATATTCTCATTTAACTTAGAAATGACAATGACAAATTTCTCATATTACACTGGAATTTTCAGGCTGCAAATATGCACTGAAAAGCTATGCATCAGAATGCACATTAATCACCTTGAGTAAAATACAGAAACTGCTATTCAGACTAAGCTCTTTAAATCTTGTTCATGTTTGAGGACACTGAATTAGTGTGTCATCTACAAGATGATACAAGCAGCCATGTGCATCTGGTTAGCCAATGTATATCCAAGTGATGATGTACTGATGGAGACAACGAAAGTTCAAATCCAAATCTAATTTATTTATAAAGTACATTTAAAAACAGCAAGTTTGCCAATGTGTTGTACATTCTAATAAATACATAAAAATAGGAGTAAAGCAAAAACAAAAAAAACAACCAACCCAACAGGCTTTTAAAAAGACTCAAAAATTAGAGCAGACACAAGATAAATGGCATATTAGCTCACAACTGATTAAAAGCAACTGAAAAAGAAAAATGGAGACTTGTTGAACATTTAAAGGCTGTTCATTCCAAAGTTCTGCGATCTGACTTATTCCTTTTCCAACCAGGTTCGATCTCCTTTAAACTTCAATCTAGTTTTTGGGGACAACTAAAAGCAGCTGGTTGACTGATCAAAGGGTCCAGAAAGGAAGCTAAACCTGGAGAAGATCCAAAAGGAATAAAGGAGAAAGACCATTCTTACTTATATAAGCCATAAATAAAATTTTAAATAAATTCTATACAGTACAGAGAATCAATGAAGAGAAGCCAGGACAGGTGAGATGTGTTCATGTCTTTGTATGGCAGTAGGAAGACAGGCTGCAGCATTTCGAACAAGCCGAAGACGAGATAGGGATGCATGACTGACACCAGCATAAAGTGCACTGCAGTAGTCGAGACAAGTTGAGATGAGGGCATGTCCAAGCCATGCCTCGATAAAACTGGCTTAAGTTTTGCTACTAGCCTTAACTGGGAGAAACTTTTTTTTTTTCCCTAATAGATTTAATTTATCAAATTTAAAATAAATCTATAATTATTGCCCAATTGGTTATGTTTTGTTGGATGTATGAACCAAGAAAACAAAATTATATAGGCAGGTTGTGTGAGTTTTAGGCCTGAATAGGATAACTTCTCTTTTACTTTGATTAAAACTTTTAAAGTTCAGCACCACCCACGCTTTGACATCTTCGAGGCAATCTAAAAGGGGTTGGACGGAGTGTAGATTTTCAGGTACCAGAGGTAGGTAGATCAGACAGTTATCTGCATAGCAATGAAAGAGAAGCCTTTGTTTCCTAAACATGGATCCCAAGGGGAGAAGATAAAAAGGAAAACAGAAGAGGACCCAGAAGTGAGCCCTGAATGGAGTAACGGACGCTGCAGTAAAATCCAAAAGCAAAAGAATCACAGAGTCTCCAAAGTGGTTTGCTAACAGGATATTACTAAAACCCTTACCAGTCCTGTTTCCTTTTAACGTAAACGTTTAAACCTAGTTTGCAATAACATTCGTGCACATAAACTCATTGAATTGGGAAAAAAACTATTTTAATATATTTGGAATAAAAGGGAGTTTTGAGTTTGCTCAAAATTTGGGCAAACTGAAAGGTCCAGACAAGGTTTATTTTTATTAATTGCAACCATTTAGGATAACAGTTGAAGTAACGCTGCTATTTATAATAGCAAGAACGAATTAATATTGTAGCTGTAATTAAAATGAGCTCATCACTTTTACACCAAATTAAATTATTGTAATATCCACATGGACATTTTTTTTTTAGATTAAATGTGAGAGAAACAAACAATGATTTCAGTTTTGATGAACGATTCTGGTCCAAAGTTTATGCATAGACATATAAGGCGTAAATGTCACCAACGCGGGGCTTTTAATGATATAATTTAACAGTTATTTTCCAGGGTAATAATTATGCAACATCCAACTGTAATGACTTTGGAGAGCAGGAGTTGAGGAAGATTCAGGATGTTTTCTAATCCACACTGGATCAAATCTACATGTAAAGACCCAAATATAAACATGCAACCCCACTGAGACAAATTTCTCTTGCAAAGTTTTGCTTAAGCAAAATTCTTTTTGTATCCTTTAACAAGTTTCTACCACACCTTTAACTAGATATTTGACCACTCTGCTTTCCACCGTTGATAATGGTAAACTAGATTTTTTTTTTTCCTTGCACAGACTTTACTTTTAAACACTGTCCACAAACTTTCAATACAGTTAAGGGACCCTGCAGAGCCTTAATGTTGGCCAGCTTTACTTATTCATAAATTATTTTCAATTGTATTTGGGCTCATAGTCCTGTTGAGACAGGTGGGTAAAATCATATTGAAATATGACAAGCATTACATATTTTTTTTAAAAAGTTGAATGAGCTGTGCCACTTTTGAAAACGAGAGTTTGTGAAAAATCCATCTAAAAATATGGTTCAAGTGTCTTGATAATTTTTCTGCAACAAAAACAGTAGTCCATAAAAAATAATAAAAGTCAATAATCAACTATTAATGTCAATTGTATATTTTTCCCCATCTGTGAAGAATCTTGAGTGTTACAACATAGGCCAAATGCATATTTAAAAAATAAAATTGTGCCAGTATCTTTTCTACAACAAAATGCATCTTCACCTCTCATCTCTAGTACAAGTTTTGGAATGTTATCCATCAATAGGTTTGGGAAATCTAATGAATCCTGAGCTGTGTCATGACACTCTGGTTCACCCATCAAAAGGGTGAAACCAGGAACCCAAAGAGATGTACAAACCTGATGGCTTCCCATCAGAAAACAACATTACTGTTTATTTTCTATCAACTCTTATTTTGCCTCTAAGGAAGCCAAATTGCCTCTTCAGAAAAGTATCTTTTAAAATTATACCACACACATAAACGAGAGGGGAGAGCAAATGATCATCAGTCCGGTGCAGATGTCTCTGCAAAACATTGCAGAGAACAAAAAAAAAAAAAAAAAAAAAAAAAAAA
>NW_015113005.1:366204-368417 GCF_001443285.1 Poecilia latipinna
AAAGGGGGGGGGGGAGAAAAAACCCACAAGGCCGGGGCAGAGTTCTTCCAAAAAAATTCAAAAAAAAAAAAAAAAAAAAAAAAAAAATACTAGAAAAACAGGATAGCTGGAAAGTTATCTGTTGCCTGCTGAAGTCTTGGATAAGCAACCTTATTAATGTGTGCATTAAATTGAGTTGCTTTGGTTTAACTGCCATGAATACTAGGTTGACTTTGCTTTTTAATTAAAGTAATAATTATTAAGGTGAACGTCTTTAAGGTTTTTTATGTTGCTTATCTGGCAACCTTGTATTTTGTCGACTCCAGGCACGTTGAAGGATAAAAACATAGGAGTTAACAGGGGATTTTCCCAGGAAAGTGGCCAAAAGGCAATCTCAGTCTCCTGCAGCACCTGCAAAAAAATACCTACACATATTGGCTTACATCCTGTTTTGCCGTTTGCGTGCCAACCTCCTTCCTGTTACAATGGGGATATGAATGCAATGTAGTCACAGATTGTCCTCAGATACAAACACCTAGAAATTTAACACAAAATCTAAATGTCAAATAATAAAAACTGCAGACATTGAAGGCAAAGGAGGAAAGGAAAAAAAGTAAGTTACAAATGAAAGAAGTAGAAGTTCAGTGCTATGAAATGACTATCACAGAGTGGATTTTGTATAGTGACCGTGTATGCAAATCTGGCCACTGGGAATGGTCTCTGGCTCTACCGCGCCCTATTCTGATGATGCAGGCCGAGGCAGTGAAGGAAGAAATTAAGTTTAGCCAGATAGAGAGGCTGAGTTAACATGGGGCCTAGAGGAAAAGCAGGAGTCACCTTGGTCCCATATGTGTGTGTGGAGAGGGAAGACCTGAAGAACCACTCTCAGGAAACAAGGATGTGGAGCTCAGTGGATTGCATGTTAATGACATTTAAATCTATATTCCACATGCGGGTGGAGATGATACGGGGAAATATGGGATCTAAAGCCGGAAAACTGAAACTCAGGGGTGTGGAGGCTTTTAAACTCAATTCTATTTTAAGGGATGGTCACCTTTCTGATGAGAGCCTAAAACACACTCTTACTTTTACCTTCCCTAATGGATGGCTATCCTTAGAGGCCTTTTTCTGCTGAACCTTACTTTATAGCCACCAAAGGCCGACCGTCAGCCGCCTTTGACCTGAATCTGAGGACTATGCTAGAGCATGTAACAAAAGCAGTGCAAAGGTGAAGTAGATGAAAAACACAGAGGAAAGAGGACCAAGTTGATTTGAGGATCTGACATCTTTACTTCACTGTGAGTGCCTAAAACCTTCCCCAGGGCCTGGAGTTTTAACAGACTTGGTACGCAACGTGCAGCTTTAATCCGTCCCTTTCCTTGATTCATTACCGCCTCACCTTGACATTCAGAGTCAGTAAAAACCTCTCCGCTACTGAAACAGCACCAATCTGAAAGATTTGACAGTTTTATAGAAAAGGTGCATAAAAAAAAAGTCTCAGTCTGTCCTCTGAACAAGTTAATACAGACAGTAACTGACAGCAAACTCTTCAGCATGATTACTTCCCTCACTTCATTAACTTTCTATCAGGTATTTCAACCAGAATCATATTAAGCCTTGTTTGAATATCAGCTCTTAGCAAGGAATATTTTTCGAACACGTCGGGTCTGTTAAGAGAAAATGAACACCGACTAAACCATCTGGCCTTGACATGAACATCATGCTTCCAAAACCTGCATGGAGATGGCAGCCAATTGGAGCAAAGGTCAGTCAATCCGAGCCGGGATTGTCCTGCCTTATCTGTTTATGTTCTTTCTTAGTTGTTATTTTGCTTCTGCTAAATAAGTGGATGCCAACTGTAACTGGATGAATTTGTATTAATTGTTTTAAAGAATTGCACTAGATAAAATCTTTATTTTCCATTGTTGTCTTCAAAAATATGCATGGATTCTTTTGAAATTGAAACATTTAATCATGAGTTGAGTATATCTATAATTTTGAGTAAATATAAAAAATAGACTTCTTTTTGTTATGAAATGTAAGTTGTGTCAACAAAAGAGCTTTTGTGGCACTTTGGAGAAATACCAGACACATAAAAATCAGTATTTAGGCCCGAGCAGCTAAGCGCTGCGAGAGCCTATTGAAACTGTACTGTTTATTATTAGGCCCGAGCAGCTAAGCGCTGCGAGAGCCTATTGAAACTGTACTGTTTATTATTATTTTTATTGTGCCAA
>NW_015113006.1:0-11599 GCF_001443285.1 Poecilia latipinna
GCAAACTGGACCATTTCTCTTTCCTGTTCTGGAATAGCTGCCATCTTTAATTCTATACAGTTAATAATTACGTTTAAGGTTTAAGAATGACCACTGGCGCCCTCTGCTGGATTGTGGCCAAACTACAACAATAAAAGTAGATCTGAACAAACACTTTTATTTAATCAACTGGAAGTAATTTTAATCTAATAAACCATTAATCGATAATTAATTACAAGTCGATTAATCGTTTGCATCCCTAGTAGTAACATAGAAGTTGGAGACAGAAGCATTCACATTGTACTACCCAGTCAATAAACAAACAGATTTATGTCTGTAGGCTTTAAGCGTCTGTCATGATAAATTAATCAACTTAATTCTTTTCCCCAGTTTTTCACATTCACAGTCAGTTTCTCTGTTTTCTTCAATGTTTAGCATCATGTGTGTACTGTGTGTGAGCGCCCGTTTCAGGGCCACCCGTTTTACGAACGAGGCGGCCGTGCCTATTGTGAGAGACACTTTGACATGGTGAGGGAGGGACTGCGCACCTGTTTGAGTGTTGAATGCTGCCCGTCTCCCTGCCTGACTGAAATTAACCAGCCTCCATGCAGGGTTTACAGTAGCTAGAACAGAATAGAACAAAACGAATAGAACAAAAAAAACTTTATTAAACCCACAGTGGGGAAATTTACTTGTTACACCATCGCAGTAAAAAAAAAATATGCCCCAGTAAATATCAAAATATCTAAAACCATTATAAACAACTTTATATTAACAAAGTACTTTAATATTAATTAAAATTAAATTGTAACCTGAAAATCTGGGTATTTTTTTTAAATACAAAATAAATAAATAAATATAGAGTATATTCTTTTGTATTTTCATTGAACAACTTTATAGAGCTCACATGCAGTGACATAAAGATCACATGTGATTTATTGCACATTTATATTTTAACTGAATACACTGGTTCATATTTGTTGTAAAAAACAAAAAGCTAACTAATATTGCCTCCTTTTTATAATTTAGTCACTTTTTAAAGATTTAATTGGTGGTTTATTGTAGAGGGATAATCCATTGGCGAATAATTCACTAAGGAAAAAATGCTTTATGCCAAAGTATTGCTCACAGAGATAATTTGTTCAACTTTTAAACTGTTATGAGTTTTAACAAAACTGTAAATAACAACTAATATGGAGAATGTTACAAATAAAGCTAATTTAGATTGAAATAATTTGTACAAAATAGATTTTTAATTTGTTGCCTGTGTTGTTTTTATTTTACTATTCACAATTTATAAGTCAGAAGAAAATTTTAAAACGTAGGTGACTTTCTCATTTTGAAAGAACAATTTACAAACTTCTATTATTAATATTTCTCCAGTCCCTGTGTGGATGCATCAGCATCACATCTGGAATGAACTTTGTTGTGTTTTGGCCTCATAGTGTAACATAATAATACTGTACTGATGAGTGTGATGATGTCACTGACTGACTTATGCGCTAACCATGTGTGCTGGGCCTTGGGTTGTGCTTGCAGCATTTTGTGTGTGCTAAGTGTGAGAAACCCTTCCTGGGCCACCGTCACTACGAGCGCAAGGGCCTGGCTTACTGTGAGACCCACTACAACCAGGTAACAAACACATTACAACCAGGTAACAGACACATTAAACAGATAACAAACACACTATAACCAGGTAACTAACACATTATAACCAGGCAACAAACACACTACAACCAGGTAACAAACACATTAAACAGATAACTAACACATTATAACCAGGTAACTAACACATTACAACCAGGTAACTAACACATTACAACCAGGTAACAAACACACTATAGCCAGGTAACTAACACACTATAACCAGGTAACTAACACACTATAACCAGGTAACTAACACACTATAACCAGGTAAGAAACACACTATAAACAACCAGGTAACAAACACACTATTAACCAGCTAACTAACACACTACAACCAGGTAGGAAACACACTACAACCAGGTCAAATTAAATCCATAGTAAGAACTGGGAACTTTTTAAACTGAAAAAGTACATTTTTAACATGTGGGTGTTTTGGGATACAATCGTCAACTTTTCTAAATCATAATTATCTAAAATAATCATAAGAACTGAACTAATAATAAATATGTAATTAGAAGTCATCTGATTCTGCCATTTTATCATCAATAATTGAAGTTTAATGTTTCTGTAATTTCTTGGGTTTATTCTTTCAGATGCATTGTAATCCAGCACCCTTTTTTGTTTTTAATTTTTATGAAAACAGCATGTTGGGTGAGCCATGGCAAAATAAAAAAAATGTTTTGCTACGTTGATAATCTTCTGTTTCTGCCTCTTAGCTGTTCGGAGACGTTTGCTACCACTGCAATCGTGTCATCGAGGGAGACGGTGAGGAATTTCTCTTATTCTGTATCCATGTATTTGATCAGATCAGTTATAGTTTTTCCAGTAAATCAGAATAATGTGTTTATAATCTACTCTCTGTGGTTGTTTATTTCCAGTGGTGTCTGCCCTCAACAAGGCCTGGTGTGTCAACTGCTTCGCCTGCTCTACCTGCAACACCAAGCTCACTCTCAAGTAAGTTACACGTTTTATCGACACACAAACAGTTCAGATGCTCTTTATTTAGAGGTTTCCAAAGCTGATAATGACTGATTAATGATTAGAACAGGAAATAAAACTGCATCTCAATTAATTTAAATTATCATCAAGTTGTGACCCTCCCTGGTTATATTTGTACCTTTTTGACATTAACATAAATAAGGTTTTCTTCTTTGCATGCTCTTCAGTTGTCAGTCTTGCCTCTGAGACTTATTTTGCTGCTTTCAATCATGATTTTCAGTCTTATCTTTCCTGATTTCTAATCTGTCTGTTGTCTTTTCTTCCATCTCTCCTGTTGCTTATTTCTTTGTCCTCTCTGCTGTCTCCTAACACTTCTTTTTCCTCCTGAACTGCTTTCTCTGCCGTTCATCTCTCCATCATCCCTGCTCCGTCAGGGATAAATTTGTTGAGGTGGATCTGAAGCCTGTGTGCAAACACTGCTTCGAAAGACTCCCAGACGATTTGAGACGTCGGCTGGCCAAGCGTGAGCGTGACTCAAAAGAGAAGAAGAAGAAACCGCTGATACCCATGTGTCTTTGATACTCCCTTGCTCTCTGTCCTCCTTGCAGCTGTTCCTCCTTTGGTCAGTTTTGATCTTCCTTCAGTTTTCTGCTTTTCCATATTTAACCCTAAAACCTCTCTAACACTCATTGAAGCAGAGATTTGGCTTAGTTGAGTGACGTAATACTGAAATGTTTTTCCCCGCACGTGACTGCCTCTCAGCAGGAAATGAAGATCAGGATTTGGACCAGAGCTTGCTGTGCAAACAGCAGAATCAGAATCAGTCGCAGGCTGAAGGGAACGCTTTGTTTCCTGGTTCCCCCCGTCTGTCTGGCGTTAGGAGTAAATCCGTAATCACATTCGGCAGCTTTCTGCCATCATCTGAGCAAATCTAAAGTTTCCTCTTGTTGCTATGCGTGACCCAGTCCTGGTAGCGTAAATACTTTAGAAACGGCTGAGTGAAAACAAAAGCTGGAAAAAAATCGATCCATATGCCTGAAAACCACTCAACCGTGTTTTTTGGCAAGTTATTGCCTTTTGGTTCCTAGAAAATTAATAGTTTCAAAAAATCCTCCGTTTGTTAAATCACATTCTGTTGGCGCTGCGCCGTCACCTAGCAACCCCAGACCAGCCTAGCCCGTCACCTAGCAACCCCAGACCAGCCCAGCCCGTCACCTAGCAACCCGAGCGGAACTCTAGTACATGTGTCAGTTGGTTCTGAAAGGAGGTCAAAATAGGCAGAACTGTCCAGACTAAAATATCATTATTATTAATTATTTTTGTTCAAAGGATGTAATGAACATCAGTAAACTTTTCAGTAATGTAAAGGAGCTTGTTTTAAGTCAACAATTTCTTAATATTGTGCAGATTGGCAGATCATTTCACTTATTACATGGGAAAATTATACTTTTTCATCAATATTAAGGAATTTTGACTTAAAACAAGCTCCTATATCTTGTTGAAAAGTTACTTGTATGTTAGTTTTGTCTTATTTATTTATTTATTTATTTATTTATTTATTTATTTATTTATTTATTTATTTATTTATTTATTTATTTGTGGTGTATGTACTGTAGGTGCTAGGGCTAGGTGATGCAGCTTAAAAATACTGGATTTTAGACTAGATCCAATATCTGATTTTAAATATTTTTTTCCTACCTTTATTTACTAAAAAATATTATAAATGACAGAAAATATTTTCAAAAAGTGGTTTTTATTTCAATCATCCCTTCTGTGTGTTTAACGATGGAATATCAGAGCCAGGCTACATTAATTTTTGTTGAATTACAAAAATAGTCATAGAATTAAAGACGTAATTTTACGAGAAAAAATGTCTCAATGTTGCAAGAAAAAAATAGTTTTAATGAAAAGATTTAATTATTTATTAATTCCTTACAATCCCTCCACTGTTATCCTTTGTTTGCAAAAAATGTACTGAATGTACCAAAGAAGCAGCCAAAATCCAGCAACATTTTTGTACCACTGGATTCTTTTATTGCTACAACTGGTTATGTTTTCACCCCGCAGGAACAAGTTTGTGGAGTTCGACATGAAGCCGGTGTGTAAGAAGTGCTACGAGAAGTTCCCATTGGAGCTGAAAAAGCGGCTGAAGAAGCTGTCCGAAGCTGCTGCACGGAAGTGAACCGACGGTTAAGCAGCTGAAGGAGATGAAACCCTGAGGTGGCCGACCCCACGACCCCTCACCTGTAGCCACACACCTGCAAAGTGCCTTGATTTCATCCTCCTTAAACTGGTTTAGCTTCAAGTCTTTTTGCATAAATTCTGTTTTTATACATTCGCTTCTTTCACTGCGATTTATATTATATGTTCTATATTTAATAAACTGTAAGAGACGTGGAAATAAGACTGAAAAGCTGTTCTGGCAGGTTGTTTAATCTGTTATCTGAAGCCAAAATTGCCTCCTGTTAGAATAATAACAATACATAAACTCAAAACAAGCTACAGAAATACGTTTTATTAAATGTTTACACACAACACAATAAACCGTTACAGGCGTTTTACTAAACTAAATGTAACTAAATGTGTATTAAGTTTGAAAGGTAAAATTATCACGTAATGAGAATTTGTGCTCCAGATACCGATTTCGTCTAACATGCATCTGGCTTGAACGCAGTATTTTAGATGACATGCTACAGTATTAATTTTAATTTTTCATATAATGTCAACAGCTTTTAGATATATATTCACAGAAAAATGACAGTTGTTATTGTAGAATAAAGTAAGAAGTATTTAATTATTAATTTATAAATTAATAAGAAATGTATAAATAATTGATTAACATGTTAACCATTTCTGAATATTAATTATTCCTGGTTATTAAGTCATTAACGGACATTCAGTGACCTAATTGTTATTCAGCAATTAGTTGTTGCTGAAAAGTGTTGCTGAAAAGTGCGATACAAATAAACTTCAACATGAAAAATAATATCACAAATATTATAGTGATGAAATAAATCCCAATTTTTTTCCCCACTCTCAACTAGTCGATGCATAATATAATTGTTAGAGCAGCATTTGCTGTGCAGTCCACTCCAACATCTGAACCTCCACTTGTAAAAATCAGTTCTGTTGAAAAAAAGTGCTGAACACATGAGGTGCCACTGTGACAGGATTTAAGTTACAGCAACTGCTGCCACATGCATCTGCGCGCGCGTGCTACAACTTGTGACATGTGCAGAGACCGGATGTGAGAGTCATGTTCGACGTTAAGAGCTTCTGACTGTAAATCCAGTGAATGAAAGCGATCCTCTTAGGGAGCTCAGACTTGCTTTGCAAAACAAAGCAGCAGCCCTCTGTTTCAAAATAATTATTTATCTGCCATATTTTACCTTGCAAGGCTTTGCTCTTAGTATTTTGATTCACTAGTTAAAAAAAAAAAAAAAAAACATTCCACAGTTGTATTTTGCAGAAGCACCCAATGGACTGGTTGTTGTTAGGCAGAACTTCAGCAGCACTATAAATACTCCAGGGTGTAGTTTTATTTGCCATGTGGCAACTAGATTATGTTTTATGGAACCGTGTTGTACTGTATTTTTCCTCTGAAGACACACCAAAGTGCATGTTTCATGTTCTTCTTTCCTGCTGCTTAAAGTCCTATACTGGCACAATAAACACAATTTGCCCAAGCTTGAAATCCGTGTGGACTGGTGTTTTCTGGTTGAGAGCTTCACATAATTTTTTAATTAGGATTATGGATTTATGGTGTACAGAAATGTGGCGGATGTTCTTGAAATCTTTTATAAAGAAAAGATGCTTTATTAAAAAGTAAAATTTATGATGGAAATCATTTAAAAGGCTGTTTCTAAGTAGATTTACTTCTTTAAGATAAATTTTAAATTATGTAGCTGCTAACATCAATGCTTCTAGAAGCTCCATCTTGGTTTTACTCAATGTTAGTGCTGTGTTTGACAGCTGATCATATTATAAATACAGTGGGAATGTGTTAGAGACAGAGACAACTGTGTTATTTGTTAATTATAAATCTGGGCAAGTGAAATTCTGTCATGGTGTTCCTCTGTGAGCCATTCTTGGATCATTGTTTATGTCAAAATGTAGAATACCACATCAATAATGACGCTCAGCTTTGAAGAAAAAAAAATCTTCCAATGGAAATTAATGAAATATTATTTCAACAACATTTATTTTTCCCTTTTGGATCAGTAAAGTGTTTTTGAATTTAAATTGAATTTCAATAAATCACACTTTTTGCCTTTAACTTCAAAGTAAATATGACCACATCAATCCACTGACTTTCACACAGCAACAGACTTTTATGAGCCAAAATCTTCTTTTTATTAATTTATAAAACTAAATAAATCAAGCATTTTCAATCTTATTGCTGTATGGACAGAATTTTATTAAATCAAGCCCAAATTTGCAAGGTGGAAGCATATGTTTAGTTTTGGGTCTACAATGATACATCTCTTTCTAACAAAAAGAGTGAGACTATTTTATTTGCTAAATCAAATGTTTTGTTTACATTTACTGCTGTGCAAATAAAAAAAATCCTATAGAATTTTGTGATTTTATTCTTTTAATTTTTGTCCCTACATAAGAAATAAGACAAATATTTACATGTTAGAATGGCACAGAGCCTAGACCTAAATGTATTTAAAGACTTGAATTGCAAAAATAACAGAAAATGACTGAGGGAGACTGAATGCATATATGCTACATATTATCTTTTAATATTAACAAAACTTGTGAACATAAAGCAGCAAAAGTCTAAACAATGAACTCATGAAGACTGGATAAAACATTTTAAAAGTAGGAACAGGAACATTAAACAAAAAAAGTTTAATGTTTCTGACTCTTCTATTGCTTCTTTTTTTAAATAAACAGAAACACTCAAATTTGGTGCATGTAATTGAAATGTCTATTTACTTTATGCTTGGACTTCTACAATCTCAAGCCTCTTTTAAAATACAGTGCGTCAGCGTGCGTCAGAGAATACTCCGTTCTGATTGGTCGGAAAGTCTGTTTCAAGTTTGCGCATGACAACGTAACGCGCTCTGCCATTTGACTGCGCATTATCACTATGGGGAGTTAACGTGATGTTAATGTCAGTGTTTCTTTTACATTTCGCGAACTCTTCTAGTCTGTGAAGTGTGGTTAGCTCTTGTAGAAGTCTGACAATTGAAGCCATGAGGCGGAGTAAGGCTGAAGTGGACCTCTACGTTTCCTCCTTACAGAGTTCCTCTCCTTCACTCAAAGAGGTAAGACAGTACCAGCGGCTAAGCATGTTAGCCTGCTCCCGCCGCTAGGTCTGAGACGCATGTGACATTCAGTCGGCGTTTAGCTTCAAATTTGACTGTATTTGATCCAAACACAGGTTGGAGTTTTGACTACGCGAGCTTGTCACCAGTTTGTGTTTATATTGGTTGTTGGTTGAACCTCTGTTAGCCGTCTCCTGCTAGCGGCACATGCTATCAACCGGCTTTACGGCCAAGACGTTAGCTTCAGAAACGTATAGCATCTGATTCGACACTTAAGTAAACAGCTAGTTTTTTGGTTTTAAACGAACTAAGGGTAGCTTTTCTAAACTCTAATTCAACAATATAATATATATAGCCATTTTAAATCTCAACATCTTAAGGTAAACCTTCATTCTCTAAATTTCAAACGTTGACTGCCTAATGTAATCGCAGTTATACAGTACACAACTTGTTGGCTAAGAATCTTTCATGTACAGATCACTTCCTATGTGTGAACATTACTTATTTCAGTGTAAAATAGTCCAGTATATCTTTGGCGTGTGGTAATTCTCTCAAATTTCCAACTCGAGCTGGGGAAACATTGTCTATGTGTTGTAAAATAAGTGGAATAGCCCTTTATTCACTCCCCGAATCGGATGCTAACTTCAGTGTTATCGCCCTGCCTTGAAATGCGCGGTTGCCCGTAGGTTTCATAAAATAGCGCTAGCTTGTCACGCATCACACTGACATGTTTACTATTCTTTTAGTGACCTTTTTGAAATATTAAGTGAGGCTGTAGATAACGGTGATTCACTCGCAACTAAGTTTCACACAGGACGATGCAAAAGCAGATCCGAAGTCCATTCCGGTGTGTGAAACGAAACTGAGCTTGACCAAGTTTTCTCAGAGCATTTCGACATACTTTACTTCTTAAATAGTAAATTAGGATCAAGACGAGCTAACAACGTTTGCTTCCTTAATAACTACTGTGGTACAAACCAAAACTATTTATTTGCATGTCATGGCATGCCTATTGGAGTCATTTTAATTCTCAAAATACTTAGAACAGTTGCATCGGAGGAAAGTTCTTTGTAGTAATTGTTATAATATCAAATTATGCAAGATTATTGTAAACGTGTTGTAACTGTTTAAAATAAACTGCAGCACATCTGTCCATTTCTCTTTTAGCGCTTTTAAGACCCAAAATAAAAATATTTTCTCCTATCCTTCCTGTGTGGGTGTTATTTAACTTGGGGATAGAGGTGATGTCACACTGTGTGAGTGTGGCTTTAATAATTTTAAAACAAATGAAATTAGTTAAAGATGACACTTTTATTACTTTTTAATATCTGATTTTGTTTATTTTCTACTAAGACCAAAATAATTAAGTTTTGTTTCCCTTCTCCACATGATGACCACAGAATATGGATTAATTGGTTTATTTATTTTATAAATAAAACTTTCTTTTCAAAAAGTCATCATTGTGATGGATTCAAACAGGAATATTTTATTAATTATTTTTATTTCATTTATTTTGGTTTGATTCCTCAAATAATTTGTGTGTAATTTAAAGAAGTAACCATTGCAACATTTAATAATGCTATCTTCTGTCTCAGAGCTTATGTCTCTAACTGATTATAAGTAATGCATTAAAATATGAATAACAATCTTTAAATTATTCTCTGTTAGAGATTATAGTGCTGCTTTACCGTCAGTATTTTCATGGGCTTACGAATCTTTACTTCTCAGCTGACTGACTAGTTTTGTGTTTTCTTTTTCAGAATCAGTCTGAAGTTATAGATTCTCTCTGAGGCCAGAAAGAGTCCTGATTAGACTCTAAATAACAAACTAAGTCTGCCTGATGCAGGCTAACTGCACAGAATAACACCATTCATGTACTTCTGCTTTTTTGAAACTGAATGAAGGACAGATAAAAATCCAAAAGAACAGGGATTATTTGTTTTTGCTAGATTTAGTGAAATGACTCTCAGGACGGGTTTAACTTGGCATGGATGTAATTCTTCATGGATTAAAGGTCAACAGCTATCACATGAATGACATCAGCTTATTGTGAACGCGAAGTACTGAACGGCGAGGCTTCGGTTACGTAAGGAGATCAGACTCTGGTACAATAAAATATGTATGTTATCAGATGAGTCCAGATTTACTCTTTATTATATGGAGTCACTAAATGTAAACTTTGGCAAATTTGACATGCAAATAAAGCTGCAGGCTGGGTGTGTTTGTTTTGTGAGTCAGGTGGTGCAAGCAGAAGATGTGACATCAGTGAGTAAGCATTCACCTGTGTTGTCAAGAGTAGCCAAAAATTGTACACATGTAAGAGTAGTACTCCTTCAACATATCTTTACTTCAGTATAAGTAGAAACTAGCTATCCAAGAAATTATTCAAGTAAGAATGAAAAAGTATTTGTGACAGGTCAACTCAAGTACTGAGTAACTGATCAAATTATCGATCATTTAATATTTAAAAAGTGGAAATTTTGGAATTTTTAAGGATGAAAATGACAGTAATTCATATCGGTAACAAAAAAAATAAAATCAGGCAAAGGGAAATTTTTCCAAATCAGTTTCTTTCAATAAAAAACTTATAAAACTTTAACAAAAACTGCTGGTGTGTGTCTGTGTCTGGTGAATTTTTAGTTAAAACATGTGGGTAGAAAATCCAGAAATGTTACTCAAGAGTAGAAATACTTCATAATAAAATAACTCATGTAAAAGTAAAAAGTGCAGTGTAGTAAAAATACTCCTAAAAGGTTTTTTTTTCCCCTTTTTCATAAAAAGCTACTCAAGTAAATATAACTAGTTGCTGCCCAACTCTACTTACCTTTAAATTAAAGTAACATTTCCAGTTCAAGGTTTCCCCCAGAAAACTTGCCAAATCCAGTGGTTGGGTGCTCTGGCAGTCATTCATCCAGCGGTCCGCAATGTTTTTGAGTTAAAAAATGCTTAAAGTTGACAGGAATTTTAAAAATATCACTTGATAATTATGTGTTATTGGAAGATTAATATCTGAACACCAACTGTAAAGTCTTAAAAAATGCAAACATTTAAAAAAAAAAAAAAAACTTAAGTAAAGCAATGCCAAGCCTGGTGGGGGCACAAGTAAAGCCTGGTGGCCTGCCAGGCTTATTATACACTAGGGGAAACCCTGTGTTTCTAGATAATAAATGTTTATATATTGTTTTCCTTTTTTTCTACAGAAGCCAGTCAGAGGATTTCTATTTGCCAAACTGTACTTTGAAGCAAAAGAATATGAACTTGCAAAACGGTAAGCATCTTTACTGTGGGGTAAAATTAGTTTTTGTTTTCTTTTGTTTTCCTTGATGTTGTATTGACTGTACTCATCTCATGCTCTCCTCAGACATGTATCAGAGTATCTCAAAGTGCAGGAGAGGGATCCCAAAGCACACAAATTCCTGGGACAGCTCTATGAAAGAGAGGGAGAGATCAACAAGGCAATCGGTTGCTACAAGGTAGGAGGGCTGTGTTGACTTAACTAGGCTGTAACGATTCGTTGAATGATTCCACTACCTTGATTACTAACATTTCTCGAGGCAAATTATCTGCCTTGAAGCTTCGTTAAATTACGTTTTACTGCTTAGCGAAATGTGTTCAGGCTGGATGGTTATTTGTGTTGCTTGTTGATGAATGCTAAGTGCTATTAGCACAACAAAGAAGGACTAAGGGTGCGTTCACACTGCAGCCTGAAGTGACTCAATTCCAATTTTTTTGATGTAATGCGACCTGTATCCCATCTT
>NW_015113006.1:15632-25954 GCF_001443285.1 Poecilia latipinna
TGCAACAGCCATAGACTTAAAGAGAAATCTGATAAATTAGGCTGGACAATATGGCTGAAAAACGTATCACGATACAAGTGTTTCATACCAGTCGATATCGATTATTATTGATTAGTTTTTTCTGTTAAATATTTGAAATACTGCTAAACTGGTGCTGTGATCTTTCCTGTCTCATCCAGTTTTTGCTCCACACTGTTTATTGTTAAAAGAGTTATGGTGAAAACTTAAACTGCTGCTGCAGAAGTTACTCAACAGGTTGCTAGGCAACCGAAGTGGGGAGCAGAAGGGGGGCCTTGAAACTGCCTGCTACTTAACAGATTGTTGCTAGGTAACCAAAGAGTGAATGAGTTGATGCCACTTATTTTGCTTAGCTGGCCATTTTCTCTGCCTACATCCCCCAGAATGCTGTTTGGTTCTGGATTTGAGTTCAGTGAAATTATTGAATATTCAAACATTTTCTGTTGATATTGATCATGTGATATATATAACCGATTTATTATCCAGCCCTACATTTGAGCCCCAGCATAAAGTGACCCAAATCCAATTTTTATTTTTATTTATGTATTTATTTAGTCTGAACAACACAGATGGGATTCAGGGTTTCCCCCAGCAAACCTACTAAGCCCAGTGGTAGGGGTGCTATGGGGCAGTCGTTCAGCAATCTGCCATGTTTTTGAGTAAAACAAAAAGTTTAATTTTAACAGAAAAATGTAAAGTATTATTGGGTAATTATGTGTTATTGGAAGAGATTATTAAAATACCTAAATCCCAACTATAAAGTCTTAAAAAAGTCAAATGATAAAAAACAAAGAATTGGTAAGCAATGCTTAGCCTGGTGGGGCTGCAAGTAAAGCCTGGTGGCCCGCCAGGCTTATAATATACTGGGTGAAACCCTGGGATTTTTTTTGAATGCGACCTAGGCCACTGGCATATCCAATAGGTATCCGATCTTTTTCAAAAGTGATCTGAATCTTGATCGGGCAGGTCGTATTCATAATATTATTCTCACTATTCTGCGTCCTGAAACGAGCAAGCAGGAATAAAAACAGAAAACATGGCAGACAATAATAAGGTTTAAGTTGGATATCAACTTTAAAACCATAAGATATGCTCCACCATTAGCATCCATGTTTACTTCCACAAACACTGAGCACTTCTTCTTTTTTTAATGGCGGTTGGCAAAACACTAGTTCTCTTTATGTGTCGTTATTGCGCCCCCTACTGCGCATGCGTGACACTTTGTAGTCCACACAACCGACAACGGCAAAAAGAAAAATCAGACTTCACAAAAAAAAGGAGAAGTGAGCATTAAGGCCTGCAGTGTGAAGGTAGCCTAACTTCTGTTTCCATGCAGCGCTCGGTGGACCTGAACCCGGTTCAGAGAGACCTGGTGCTGAAAGTTGCCGAGCTGTTCGTTGGTAAGGGAGACTGCGACAGCAAAGCTGAGTTCTGGGTGGAAAAAGCTGCAAAGCTCATGCCTGGGAGCCCAGAAGTCTTCAACTTAAAGGTGAGAGCTGCTCTTACCCAGTGAAACGTCTCCATAGCCCTTCAGCTGTGCAAGTCCAGCATCAACAGCTGCCTTGTTCTCACGACTGTCTGTGTCCATTCAGGAGCGCCTGTTAAGCCGTCAGGGCCAGCAGGGCTGGAACCAGCTGTTCGACCTCCTCCAGACTGAGCTGGCAGCCCGGCCGGCCGACGCTCTGGTGAATGTAAAGTTGGTTCAGCTGTTTTGCCAGGATGGTCGGCTGGATGAGGCTGTCGAACATTGTCTGGCTACTGAGAAAAAGGGCTTGCTGCGCAACAGTCTGGACTGGTACAACGTGCAGCTGAACACGTTACAGGTCAGGACTTGACTCTCTTTTCTTTTTATTTTTTTTTAGTGTGGAACATCTGTAATTTAAATTTTTCTGTTTATTTTATTTTATTTTTTTGGGGATCGTTGAAACACCTGTTTCAACTTACAAAACAAAAGAAGAGGGCTTAAACGGGGTCTATATATTTTTGCACATTTTTTGTCGTTCTGAGTCTCAGCTACTTCTAGAAACAGGGTTGTTTTTTTTCTTACAGAAAAAAAAAACAAACCAGCTGTTTTTAGTGTCTGAAAAATTTGCCATTTCAAAAACCGCCCGAATGTTACATCACCAATGAGCAGGCACAGTCCGTCACCTAGCAACCCAAGCAGCGCTCCAGCACATTTGCTTTGGTCAGCTGTTTTTCAGCTGTTTGTGCTGTACAATGGCTGCTGGATGTTCTCTTGTTGACCTGCCATCCAGAAGCTGATTGCTGCATTCTTGTTGGTTGTGCAGGAGGCTCTATTAATTCTTTTCAAAGATGTTCAGCTGTATAATTTTGCCTCTTTTGCAGCCATTTTCACATGCAAGTGTAAACTTTGAGTTGAGGGCGTGGCCAGCATATTTTTAGGATTTAAAGTGAAATAAGCCCTAAAACAGCTCTTCATATGACTGATGGGAAAAACAAAAGGCTTTAAATGTAATGAACCTGTTTTGTATTGTACATAGACCCACCCTAACCTGTTCAGGGAAACACAATGGGTCACCTTTAAATATAAATGCTTTCTTTTTCCTTTCAGGAGTATCTGGATCAGCCCAGCGTTTCAAATAATGAGAAGATGTGTCGACGTCTCCAAAGAGAAGTGCTGCTGGCGCACTGCAGCCTGCTGCGAATCAGACTATCCGAGAGCGGCGTGCAGCCAAGCGTCGACGCATTCAGGAGGTCGGTCAGGCCCAGCGGTTCAAATTGTCTCAGAAGTTATTATGATGTACAATAATATTGTTGTTTTGAGACCATTTTCGAGTAACATGATGGTAATGGCATCTACAAGATCAGTAACCTTTAAATTCTGTTGAACATTTGACATTGGAACTGGAAGACATTTTAAATATCCAAAATAAGGAAACAAAACAAACCAAAAAGTGTCTGTAAACAAAATTTCACTTCACAAAAAATTGAGACCAGAGAACCAGATTAAAGCCTTTTGTATTCCAGTGTTTAGTAGGAAGGGATAATAATAATAATGCAAATGGAAATTATTTACCTGGTAAATGTGATTGATTTTTTGCTTATTGCAACATGCATCTCTTTTGTAATGCAAATTAAACCATTTATACAGAAATTAAATAAAAATCAGGTGGACTTTACACTTTGTGTTGGCCTTTCACATAAAAAGCAGAAACGTTTGTGGTTCTAATGCGAGAAAATGAGGAAGTTGAAGGGATGCGATTCATTTTAGCAAAGCTTGGTTCATTCAGCTTTTCTAAAACATTATTTCTTGCGTCATTGTAGTTTGGCTCCAAATTATTTGATAGAACATGAGACAAATATTATGTGATTATGTAATAAATAATACGTACTGAGGATCTGGGAAGTCTATAAAATGTTTCAGAGTTGACACCTGTCTACGGATGGTGCTATTTAATAAAGCTAAAACTAGTACTTAGAATAACTTTAACTGATTTTTGTTTCGCGTTTTTGTTCAGTTTCGACCAAGCTATGCAGGCGCTGAGCGGCGTCGCCGCGCTCTTCACCGATGAACTCCTAGAGGCGTTTGTGGAGATGAGGGCTCACCTGTACCTGCATGCCGCCACGCTGCTGCTGAAAATGGCTCAGGACCGGCAGCACGCCTGGAGAGCCGTTATCGACCTGGCCGCGCTCTGCTACCTGCTGGCATACCAGGTACCCAAGAGTCGCTCCGGTACCGACCCAAACATGGAGATGGATGACCTCAAGCAGTTATAAACCATTTACAGGGATTTCATTTACATTTCTGTTCATTTAGATTTTAGCATTAGAGGAGGAGCTAGGTGTTGCTTCATGCATAAAAAGGAAACTATCTTAAATATTACCCAAATGTAGCTATTCAAGAAAACAATCACATTTTGCACATTTTTGTACTTTCATTTGTGTCTTTACTGCTTCTGAAAACAACCTAGATGTTTTTCTGCAATTAGTTAATGTTTTTTTGGTGTCTGAAAAACGATTAATTTCAAAAACCTCCTGAATTTATAGATTTTAAAATGAAGCTGATCTCAGTCCAGATGGTATAAAAACCATGAAATTATCCTTTATTACCTATTGAACACACTCTTTTTAATATACATATCTATATATCACATAGCTAGTTACTGTATTTTAGTTTTATTTATTATATTTTTTTAAATTTGTGTACTTTTTTTATTATGTTTATTCTCTTTATGTTTTATGATTTGTGGAAAATAAATGTGAACGGATCCAATTTGTTCAATATTTAGCTCTAAAATATTTTGAATGTTATTAAATCAAATTAAAATCTAGAAATTATAGATGTTATGGAAATGTTTTCTTTTTTTGGTTGGGATTTATTTCAGAAATATGCTTTACGATTCTGAGGATTTTGAGTATCAAGCTGTTCATGCACGTTTGCATTAGCATGACCATTTCATTTGCATTTAATTGATGCTTAAAATAGAAAAATAGACTGAATCATTAGTAAAATAGTGAAACTGAACCTATGTTTACCTAAATTCTGCTTATGATCAAGATATAAAATTATAATAGTCAATTTCTCTTCATATGTCCTCAAATTTACTGTAATGTACAGAAACTTAAAATACTTTGGCATCTTATATTTTAATAAAAAGCTTTTAGACGGGCTTTATTCTTAATTCTTAGTGTCTTACTTGTCTAGAAAACATTTTCCTTACATTTTCTTGTCTCTGTTTTGCACCAGGCTCCCAGACCAAAGACTAAAGTGACCAAAAGGGACCAGTCGGCGCCGCAGCTGCTGGAGCTACTGGCCAGCGACCGGCAGAGTCAGGCGGGACACATGCTGTTCAACCTGAGCGCCGACACCTTCACTCTGATAAGAGAGGTCGGCTTATTTCTGTCCTGATTTATCCAAATGTATGTCTTAACAAAATGTGCAAAGAAATTTGAATTTGACAGAATTTTACTCCTGATGTTAAGACAAAAGGCTGAAAGCATTTTATTAGCGAATTATTGTTTTTAATTATGAACATTTGCAGAAATGCTATGAAATCCTTGAAAGTGTTTATGTTTAAGTTGCATAGTTTTGTAATAAAGTCCAATCTAACATTTGGGCAAAACGTTTTTTTCAGTTCAGAATAGGTATACAAAGACTTTTTTTTTTTCTCACCGTCTGAAGTTAGATCTGATTAATTTTTCTTGTTTTAGGCTAACTAGAGTTACCAAAATTATTTCTATTTACAAAAATTTGCAAGAACAGTTTTTATTTTTTAACATATTTATTATTCCTATCGGCTCAATGATTTGTACATAGCTCCCACAAGTCTGAACCGGAAACGATCCGCTCCACTGATCCGCCATCTTGGTAGGCAAACGCTAAAGCATAGATGAGAACAAAAATAAAGTATATTGACACTCTGGACCAATTTGGACAATCAATAAATCAATAAAAAACTCTGCTGTCAGAGATTGAAATACTTCTTAACTTAGAAATTGTTTTGTTGTTAAATTAGTGTTTTGTTCCCGGACCGGTCAGAGACATTTCAAAACGTAAAATTTTGTTATAGTTTAGTTTACTTTGTCGAATACAGAAAACGTATTAACAGTAATAAATGATATTGTATAATAGTGAATTAAACTGTTTTTATCTCCAAAGTTTGGTGCTGGAAACGCTCTTGAATTTCGCAGTGGGAGCCGTGTGCGCCCCCTGGTGGTAGTGACCGTGTTTGTGTGCAGGTGGTGGAGGCGTTTGGGAACCGTAGCGGTCAGGAGTCTCTGTTCGAGCTCCTCTGGGGTCCGCAGGCTTCCCCCGCGTCCTCGTTTATCGCCAACGACGACATTCACTCGCTCAGCTCATTGGGTCCAGAGCTTTCCAACCTGGTCAAGTGGGACTCAGGTACAAACCTTTAAAATGTCCCTCCAGGATCAAAGCATCCAGAAGAAGTTGTCTTCCTGTAGAGTGATGACTTTTTGTGTTTTTAGGCTCCATCTTGCTGCACGGCGGGGAGCTGCAGCACCTGAGCTGGCTGGGGCTGCAGTGGATGCTGCTGGACCAGAGGCCGCCCATGCGCGACTGGCTGCAGCAGCTGTTTCCCAGGCTGACGCTGGAAACGTCCAAGCTTGACACCAACGCGCCGGAGTCGATCTGCCTGCTGGACTTGGAGGTGAGAGCCCATCAGCTTGTCTGGAGATCTAAATCAGATTGATTATTGATTGAGCAGTAAGTGAAGTGGAAGGAAGATCTCACATCTGGAGTTCGTTCAGTCTCTGCAAAAAGAGTTCAAGCTCAGTCAGATTGATCTGTGAACGTCAATTTTTACGTTTTGTCACAGACTTCACAGGTTCTTTTGGTTTGTTTACAGTTTTGTTTAGAGAGGCTTCATAAGTCATTATGTTTGTTGTTTCTGTTGTTTATTTATTTTAGACATTTAAAATGTCTTCCAGTTCCAGTGGTAAGGAAAAATGTGTTCTAGCATTAATATGCCATGAAAATGGTCTAATAACAAATGCAAGTTTGAGGACTTTTCAGACTTATTGTTTTATTTTTTTGTCAATAAACTGGGAACTGTGTGTTAAACGTCTCTGTCCTCCGTTTGCTCCGTTCAGGCGTTTTTATGCGGCGTGGTTTTCTGCAGCCACTGTCAGCTTCAGGACACGGCGAGGATCAACCGCAGCCTGAGCCCGCGGCAGCAGCTCTTCGAGCCTCGCTGCCTTCCTCTTCCTCTGCTCCGCCTCCTCGCCACGCAGCGGCAGAGGGAGTGGTGGGGCGCCGTCTACAGCCTCATCCACAAACGAGCCGTGTGAGTGTCAGAAATGTAATTTTTATCTTTAAAATCTGCAGATGGCGAAACTCCTTTTTGTTTTTAATTGGCTAAATATTTAATTATATTTTCCTTTTTTTTTGTTTCAGGCTCTTTCCATATGTTTCTCTAAAAGGCGTTAGCTGTTTTAAAGTTAAATATTTCTTTTCAAAGAAGTGCATCACTGCTGAAGTAGCATTTTAAAACCCAGTTCTTTCCAGTGCTTGAAGAGATTTTTCTTTAATTTACATTCATCAGTACCCTGAGAGCTCAGTTTTAACATTTGCCTCCTTGCAGTCCCGGTACGTCGGCCAAACTGCGGATGATTGTGCAACACGGCCTGAACACGCTGAGAGCTGGAGAGAAACACGGGCTCCAGCCGGCGCTGATGATCCACTGGGCTCAGAGTCTGAGCCAGACGGTACGCTCAGTCTAAACGCTTTCAGTTTGGAAACTCAACATGTTTCTTGATGTTTTCTCAACTGTAATTATTAACGCAGGGCGATGGCATGAACTCGTATTACGACCAGAAGGAGTACGTCGGCCGCAGCGTCCACTACTGGCGGGTTGTGATGCCGCTGCTGGAGAAAATAAAAATCAGACGAAGCATACCAGAACCGCTGGACCCTCTCTTCATACACTTCGCCTCTAAGGACATTCAGGTCGTCATCAAACTCAGAATTTCACTTTTTACCTTTTATGATCTCAGTTTCAAATCTCCGCCTTGGTATGTTTGCTTAGTTTAGTTGTACAAAGTTCTCTAAATGTCCTGTGAGTAAACATTTTTGTCCATTTCTCCATAACAGCTGGAGCTTTTAATATGTAGCAGTTATTTAGACATTTACTGTCTATTAAGAGTGTTTCATCAGCGTGAACCAAAGTAAAACATGCTCCCTTCTAGGCGCGAGTGAAATTACCGTAATGACCCGATATCGGCTGGAAAGCGCAAAGTATCCCAGAGTTGCAGTACTGCAAAGTTGGCTTGTAAAAATGCGTTGTCGACGACACCGTTTGGGTTAAACAGGAAAAGCTTCAAATGCTAACTCTTGTTGCTGATGTTAGGTGTGTTTTTATGTCCACAGATTTCCGCTGTGAAAGGTTATGAAGATGAAGCGAAAATCGCGTACGCCGTTCTTCTGGACATCGAAGGCAGAACTGAGGAGGCGATCGCGACTTTAGAAAGCATCAACAACATGTCGTCGATCTGGCATTTAGCGCAGGTAAACCACTGGGATCAATTCTTAACCTTTAATCAAAAATACGTTGGAGCCCTTCCTGTAGAGTTTAGTTTCTGCAAACCTTTGCTTCCAAAAGTTGGAGATAATCAGTTCTATTTATTTTCCAGGTTACATTAATAATCACCTCTTCCTGTGTGATTTTAATGACTGGGTTTCGCTCCAGATCGCTTTCAGAGTCGAGGTTCTGACACCCGATAATTTTCCGTCTGGCAGCAGAGACACAGTAATGATCTGCTGTTGGAAACATCAACAGTGTCTGTTTTAATATTCAGTGTTTCGTCCACTTTTCGACAGGATGTGATTATTCATTGAAACCGTCAGTAATGAATAACTCTCTCCTGCTATTTCTGAGTTTGGAATAATAAACACAGCTGGTTCTGGAGCGACAAAACCATAAATAGATTATATCTCAGCCTATAACCTGTTTTTATTAGCAGAGGCTTTTATTATGAAAGTCTACCTTACTGGTAACGATGCTCAATCACAGATTGGACCAAAACCTTTAATATGAGTGAAAAATTATGACATTTGAAGATAGAAAAAGTTAAGAAACCCTCTTAAAATGTTTGTTTGATGGACTGTTATTATTTTTATTTCTTACGAAATATATGAACCAGTTTTTATTACAGTTTTCTGGGATGAGAAAATTGTACTCAAGAAAGAATAACACTACAAAAACATATTTTTTCTCAAATAGAAGTGAAAAAGTATTTAGTAAAAAGTCTGGGTAACTATTAAAAACATCAGTCATTTAATATTTAAAATTACATCATCAGATGGACCAAGTTATAAAGTTATGTGAAAGTTTGAAGACAAAAAAGAAAGTAACATAAAATAACAAAATCGGGCAAATGAAATATTTTCACCAAATCAATTTATATCAATATGAAACTTGAATAAAAACAGATTTGTGACTGTGTTGGTTAAAGCATTCATTTAGTGAAGTTAGTAAAGTATCCAGAAAGTTTACTCAAGCAAAACAAGTACAGCACAGTAAAATATACTCCAAAAAGTAATAAAAAAAAATTAGTTACTAAAGTAAGTGTAACTGAGTAAATGTAGTTGGTTGCTACCCAGATCTGGTCATGAACAACTTTTATTTTTATTACTTTTTGCAGATTTATCAGCGGCTGGCAGAGGAGGCCAGCAACGGCGTGGAGGAAACCCAAGACAGGTGTTTAACTTTCTTGAGGAAGTTCAGGAACTACTTGTCAAAAATCTACAACGCCAACGCAGACGACATCGAAAGGGTCGGTTGCAAGTTTGAGTCATAAAATTTCCTCATTTGGATTTTGATAAATTTGTCCTTGTTGTTTTTACCCCTGTGTCTGAGTCTCGTTGCTAACGTGTCGCTCTGCAGCTTCCTGTGTCCATGGAGGAAGTGTTGGACCTCCTGAACGACGTAAATCAGCAGCTTGGCGAAACCCAGGAGCACATGGAAGAGGAGGAAGAGGAGCAGGAGGTGAACCTTTGGCGAGGACCGACTCACTCCAGCCCGGCTCGTCTCACAGAAACCAGCGCCACCATTTCGCACATCAAGTTTGCTTCTCCCTCTCCGAGCAAAAGCATCATTTCTCCTTCCAAAAGATTGGTGAGTCTGTGGATCACATGTTTTGATTCGGGTTCCTTAAAAATTCTGATTCTGTGCCTTCAAGGTTTGGAAAATGCTTTATGTGCACCCTGCACAGTTTTGTGATTAAGTTAAATCTTTTTTATGATTTTTTTTTTTTTATTGCAGTTAAATCAGACTAAACTTTTCTTGTTTTGGTTAAGTTAGAATCACCAAAATTATTACATTTTGCTAAATCCCGTAGAATTTAGCGAGAATATTTTTTAAGAGATTTTTTTGGTGACTTTCTTTGTGTATTGTTTAATTTGAGCAGAAAGGTTGTTTATCTTAAAATTAGTTTGGACTGTTTGTCCTACTGGCTCGATGACTTAGAGCGTTTTTCTATTTTATACTTTAAACAGTTATTGAAATGAGGGGATCTTTTTAATTAGTGTGTTGTTTTTGTAGAAAGTGTGTGTGAGAGGGACTGTAACTTAAAATCTTGCTGTATTACCTCGCTGATAATTGAAATGGATTTCTTAAGTTCATTTGTTTTGCTTTTGTCTCCAAAGTGTAGTGCTGGAAAAGTTTGAACACTGTGAAAAGTGCTTGAATTTTACTTTTGGAGATTAATAAGCCTTGTTGTTTGTGCAAATAAGTTTCTTTTAGTTTATTACATTCTTCTTTTTTTTTTTTTTTTTTTTTTTTTTAAATTTTCCCAAAAAACCCCCCCCCTTGGGGTGAAAACCAGAA